>NC_086110.1:112500-357500 GCF_963921235.1 Mobula hypostoma | reverse complement strand
TCTCTCACTAAACCCCTTCTTGCACCGTCACTCAGTTTTTTAGGACGGCCTGCTCTAGGCAGATTTACAACTGTGCCATATTCTTTCCATTTCTTGATGATTGACTTAACCATACTCCAAGGGATATTCAGTGACTTGAAATGTTCGTGTATCCGTCTCCTGAGCGGTGCTTTTCAATAACCTTTCTGTGGAATTGCTTGCAGTGTTCTTTTGTCTTCAGGTTTCTGACTCACCAGCTGTTGGACCTTCCAAATGCAGGTGTATTTTCACTACAATCAATTGACATGCCTTGACTATACACATCTAACAAAAACTGATCTCCATTTAATTAATTATGTGACTTCTAAAACCAATTAGCTGCAGCAGTGATGATTTGGTGTGTCATATCAGAGGGGGTGAATACCTATGCAATCAATTAGTTTGTATTTTATATTTGTAATTAATTTAGATCACTTTGTAGAGGTCTGTGTTCACTTTGACGCGAAAGAGTCTTTTTTCTGTTGATCAGTGTCAAAAAAGTCAAATTAAATCCACTGTGGTTCAATCTTGTGAAACAAAAGAACATGAAAACTTCCAAGAGGGGGTGAATCACACACAAGAGAAATTCTACAGATGCTGGAAATCGAGGGAACACACACAAAATGCTGGAGGAACTCAACAGACCAGGCAGCACCTACGGAAAAGAGTACAGTCGACGTTTCAGGCCGACACCCTTCGTGGGGGTCGGAATACTTTTTAAGGTACTGTATGTGCACTATGAGTGTTTACAGTATACATATGTGTCTATGAGTGCATACAGTCTGTGTGTGTACGTATATTTGTACCTGCATTTCTGAGCGCTCACATGCAAGTGTATGTGTGTTTGTGTGTCCATCTGTCTGTCTTTGTGTGTGTGTGTGTGTATACAGACACATACACATGGCATACTGAGTCAACTAGAAGCTTCCTTCCCCTATTTCATGTTGCCCATGACTTTTGGCAGTCCGGTATGTGGGGTGTGGATGTGTCAAAGGGGTTTTGCTGGTGCTGCACAGCTTCATGTGATGACCGGACGCTCTGAACCACATGCACCTTTGGAAGTTGAGGTTAGTTATATTTCTGACAATATGTACAGAATCCACTCTCTCACAGCATGAGTGCACAGTAACATGAACACTACCCTACTCCACAAAACGTGCAGGGAAAGAACTTCTCAAGTCTTATTCCATTCTCTCCAAATCCAGACACACAGCTCAGCAGCAAAATAACCCAAAGTCTTCAATATACAGCACAGACTGTTGGCAGACGGGAGCTAGACACCCGACTGGGAGAGGGTGGTGTCTGCTGCTGCCTGGCACTTTCTGTGCTGCTGCTCTCCTGTCTGAATGTTCAGTGAGAACCAGTTGTGTGAGCAACTGAGCCAAACAATGCAGAAATTTCCATCAGAGAGATCAAGTCAGAACCTATGTTCTCAAATGTTTGCAACAGATAAACACTGCATTGTCAGCAGGTTCATTCCTGGCTTTTGTTTCTATAGTCAGGCCCAAGGTATCAACTTCTTCTTAGGCCAGGTTCCAGGGGAAGCTGCAGGTTCCTTGCAGGCAGAGACAGTAATGCTTCCATTTTAACTGCATGCTTCAACTCCCACTTATCACCAATGGTGCCACAGGTGGGTCAGCTGGATCTTTCAAATACAACATAGCCGACCCCTCGTTCCCAGTTCATCATCTCTTTCTGGCCATATGTTGCTTCATAAATTAATAACTCACTGAATCCTTTCATCAGACCCCAGCTTTTACTACACTGTCAGAAACACACAGAACATAGAATTTACAATGGTACAGAGCAGGAACAAGCCTTTCAGCCCATGACGGTGAGCCAACTAAACTAATCTAGGACTAATCTAAATTAATGGTGAAATGTACTATTCAATTAAACTAAGAACAGTGCAAAAATCCAGATCACTGAAGTCTCTAACCCAGGACACAGTGACTTTAAGCAAAGCCCTTCTGTCAATCACTATGAACTTACTTGTGCGGCATTTGTATTACATGAAGGGGAATGATACAGAAATGTTCAATTTATTTAATTTCATTTCTGTTCCTTCCAAAAATAAAAGTTGGTTGGGGTCATGTTGTTTACTCCGATAAACTGCAGAACAAGAGCGAAACTAACACAATCTGAACTAATTAACCACATAGCAGCAGCTTCCATTTGCAATTTCAATGCACAATTTCGGCTGGGTCTGCAAACCACAAACATTTCCTCTGGAACAGTTTCTTACTGCTTCAGCCTCTGACCGCTGCCTTGCAAACTCCTGTCAGTAAACCCTCACTTGTGCGGCTCATGCCGATAACTGTTGCGAAACACCTGCTTTACGAGCTGGTCA
Source organism: Mobula hypostoma (assembly GCF_963921235.1). Classification (NCBI taxonomy): domain Eukaryota; kingdom Metazoa; phylum Chordata; class Chondrichthyes; order Myliobatiformes; family Myliobatidae; genus Mobula; species Mobula hypostoma. The sequence continues at coordinate 355,132 of NC_086110.1, read as the reverse complement.
AATCTGCTAGAGTTACCACAACCTAGCAGCCCACTCCGCAAGGAGCAAGTTGTTTCTGAGTAATTATATCAAAATAGCTGTCATTTCTAATGCACAAAGTTTCCATTGCCTCATGTCCACTGATGGCTGGGTTTCGAGTGCTACTCATTGAATAAGCAGAGCAGTTTGTGAGCTTAGTCATCGCAATGCTTTTATTTGTTTCCCCAAGGGCAATGCTCAATACTCTGATCCTGAAGGTATTATCGTGGTTCCCCTGAGTGTGGGTTAAACTGGAGGAGAAATGATCTGTTAACATGAGGTGGACAAAGGCGAGCAGTGACCTCGGTGAATCCTGAGGCATGGACCTGTGTCCAGTTTCCATACCATCACTACAGTTCCATGAGCAGAAAAGCCAACGGCCTTCTAGCCTCCCTCTCACACTCACCACTCTTCACTGAGTCACTGCCATATTCATCACTGTTCCTCAGTCACCAGCAGTACCTGATCTAATGGCCTCTGCACTCCTTCTCCGCCTCCTCCTGAACCTCAGCCTCATCTCCCACACCTCCACCATCAGATCCTCCAACATATCTTCCACCTTCACTTCCATCTCCTCCACCATGATTATTCATCAGTTCCTCATCCTTCTCCTCCTCCCCATGACCACCTCGCTCTCCTTTCCTCCGATTCACCCTCAATACTGTCTCCTTACCTGTCCAATTCCCCAACACTTCCCTCTCCAACTTTACCCTCAATTCTGCTCCCTTACCTCCTTCACTCCTACCATCTCCCTTTCCTTCTTTTCCACCTCTTCACCCTCAATCATGTTCCCTTACCTCCTATACCCCCTACTACCATCCCCCTCCTTCTTTCCCCTCAATCATGCATCCTTACCTCCTCAACCCTCTAATACCTCCCTCTCCTCCACTTGACCCTCAATCCTGCTCCCTTACCTCCTCCACCCCCTACCACCACCTCCCTCTCCTCCATCCCACCATCACCTCCTGATCTGCTTTCTCTTCCTTCCCCTCGTACTTGATCTCCTCTTCCACTTTCTTCTTTACCTCCATCACTATTCACTTCCTCCTCCCTCCCTCCACTTTCTACCCTTCACTTCAACCTTGACCTCCTCCTCTACCTCCCCTTGACTTCTTACACCTTGTCCTTTACCTTCACCATAATACTCAAATTTTGTAGCTCCCCCTCTCTCCATCTCCTCCTCCCTCAATTATCTCCCTCCCTAACTCTACCTTTTCCTCCTCCACCCTCCACCACCTCCACCTCCACTTTGACCTTCTTCCCCTCCTCTGTACCTCCATTTCTCCTCTTCCGCCATGTCCCTTCACTGTTAATCTACAACTTGCTGTACCACCTATCTTAACAGTTTTCTGTAGCTCCTCTAGCAATAATTTTACTAAGAAGTTTATCTCTTTAGATCTCCTTTATCAACCCAAGCTTGATTCATGCTGGCAGATCTCAAACTGCATTCCTTGATAGAAGTGCCTTGGTCTTGGCTGTCGTTGCTGCCTAACTGAAGTGTGCTGGGGCTTATGACAGCAAGATAGTGAGTCATAATTTGTTATTTGTGCTTAAAAATGCATGGCATTGTGTTTGCTTTCTGTGATAACTTCAAATGTTCCTTGTAACTGATGATTTATTTCCACTAAGGTACTGAAGTGACAGGGCAATAATTTATGCATAGCAAGTTCTCTGTGAGAGAATGGCCAAGTTGAGACATTTGTCAGGACACCTTGGCTGGCATTCTTAAATTTGATCCAGAATCAGATCAAGTTTGGTTTAAATCTCAAACAAAGGAAATCTTCAGAAAAGGCTCATCCCTTCAGAAATACATAGACTTGAAACCAAGGGCTTCTGAGTCAGAGTCCAAGTGGGGGTTTACAAACTGCTCTTGTCTGAAAAATAATGAGCTACAGTAAACTATGAAATTCAACGTTCAGTAGTGTGGTGGTGTTGCTGTTGACACAGATGCCTCACAATTACAAGCACCTCCGACATTTTACATGTTCTCCCTCTGTTTGTTGGTCCTTCCACAGAGTAGGATCACCCCTGTGGACCAGGGCTCCAAATATGAGTAAAACTAACGTATAAAACTAACATTCCTAATAAAGTTCCAAATTCAACAAAGTACTACAGTGTCAAAAGCAAAAAAATCAGTAAGTGAATTTAAAGGGAGAACTAGATCTAAGATTCAATAGGTACCCCTGTGGATTTATTCTTGGATTTAGCTGGAGTGAGAAAGGTGGGTGGGAGATGTTCTAATGATTCTTCAGGAAACTTACATCTTACAGTCAATAAGAATTCACCAGGTGGATTCTCACTTGAGAGAGACAATGAAGCGACACAAAAGGCCAAAAAGGAAACGTGATGAATGTTGAACATGGACTTCCAAAGCGAGTTTGATAAGGGTCTTCATAACAGGGTTGAGAAGTCCATGGAATAAATGTGTCTGTAGCAGCATGGAAACAAAACTGGCTTATGATAGGAAAAGAGAATCTTGTCATCAAGGGCCATTTTTTCACCAGTATACAGTAGAATTCTAGATAATATAGTACCAACCTCTGGTGTCGACAAGGTTGTAGCTAAGAATTAGTTGCTTTTGAAATCTGTAGGAATGATCTCAGGAGCAGATAAAGGGAGTTAGGGAGCAGGTAGGGGTTTAAGGTCAGTAAGGAGGGGGAGTTAGAGGTCAGATTAGGATTTAGGACTGGAATGTTAAAGAGTTAGAGATCAGACCAGAGTCTAGGCCTCTCCCCCAAATGCTGTGTTTGAAGACCAGCAACATAGATAGGTGATGGAGGACATCCAGTGATCTAGGTCTTCCTTCCACTCCACTCTCAAAGGCCAGCAATGTGGACATGGGTTGGAGGATATTTGGAGTTAAGGCCACTTCTCCATGCTTGAAGGCCAGCAATGTGGAAACGGGATGAAAGACATCAATGGATGTTGGGATGGCAACTACTATGGATGAAGATGAGCGCTAATGGCCCATTGGTTCTGGGAGTGCCCTCAGGATAGTAGGACATAGGATTGGATTCCATACGGACAAGAGGCATGAAGACTGCCAACTCCCCAGGTAGGTGAGTCAGTGAGTCTGGAGTTTGAGGCCTGAAGTTCAGGATCATTGATTCCAATGTTTGAGGTCTGGAGTTCAGGTCCCATCATTGGTGAGTCTGGAGATAAAGAACTAGAGATTGGCATTGTATCATTGCGAGTCCTGGGGTGATACTGAAGATCTAAAGTCAAATGTCGATCAGATGTTGAGTAGTAGAAGCCTGGGACTAGGAATCTGAAGTCCTCTGGGGAAATCAGATGCCATCATTTGCAAGTCAAAAGAGTCTGCTGGAGGCCTGGAGGTCAATGCTGCATTTGGATGACTGTCTGTGTGCACAAGTAGGTGTGTGTGTGGCTAGCAAGTAGGAAAGCAGCTTGTTGTGGTGTTACTGTTTTGTTGGTGGTTGTATTTTGTTTCATTTTGCTTGGTGTTGTTTTGCCCAGCCTTGTCGGAACGCTATGTTGATACTAGAATGTGTGGTGACACTTGTGGGCTGTGCCCTGCACATCTTTAGGTTGTGTTGCTTGTTAACACAAACAATGCATATTAGTGTATGTTTTGTTGTATGTGCAATAAATAAATAAATCTGAATCTGAAGTTGAGAGTTCCCCATAGATCAGCATTAGAAATAATAATCTTCCCAACAAATATTTCATGGTTTGGGAGCTGGCTACAAAGCACAGAACTGATGGATGGTGGACTGTCAGGGTTATTATAGACTTCAAGAAGAGATAGACAGGCTGTTTGAATGGGTGAATGAGTGGAAGATGAAATTTGATGCTGAAAATTGTAAAATGTTGCCTGATGAGGCATGATAAACTAAACTGTCAGTTCTGAACAGATTGCAGTTAAATCTGGAACAGAAACATCTGCATGCCATGTGTGAAAACTAAAAGAAAACAGGCGAAATTAGAAATCTGAAATAAAAGCTGACCATGCTGGAAATGTGAACATGGTGTGAACCAACATTTATGTCCTGTCCCAGGGCGGCATCCAGCGCTGGGGCCCCAATTCCACCCGGTCGACCCTGTTGTTTTCCCCACGATGCACAAAGCAGGCACGATGCTGCACAGGAGATTCGTGGGGATGTTGTCACATGGAGAGAGGTTGAGCAGGTTGGCATCTTATTCACTCGAGTGTAGGAGAATGAGGGGTGATCTGAATGAGGTGCATAAAATCATGAGGGGCATAGACAAGATGAAGGCACACAGCCTTTTAAAAAGCAAGAGGTCACAGGTTTCTGGTGAGAGGGAAGAAATTTAAGAGGAAGCTTAGGGGCAATATTTTGAACTAGAGCTTGGTCCATGTATGAATGAGCTGCCAGAGGCTGTGTCTGAGGCCGGTATCCTCACATCATCTAAAAGGTACTTGCACAAGCACATGGACAGGGAAGGTGTAGAGGGACATTGGCAAAAGGAAACTGTCTTGGCAGCATAACCCAGCTGAGCTGAAGGGTCTATGTCATGCTGTATAACTCTGACTCTGTTTCAAGTTCTGCCGCTGGAGAAGATGACCAGATGGAGAGAGGAATAAATTAAAGGATATACTCAAAATCTCCTTGTGAAAATACAATGTCCCCACAGACTCCCTGATTCCAGCCCTTGCCCACTCCAGCATCTGGGCTAGTTCGGAGACCTTCCAGAGGATGCACACAGAAGCCCCCATGTGAATGACAGGAAGGTTAGACAACTTCTCGCACTTGTGGCACACTCTGTGGTCCACAGAATCCAGAGGAACCTCAGGACCCACCGAACCAAACTGAATCAACGGATCCTCCACCCTGAGAGGCTGTCTGAGGAGAAAGGTGAGCTTCTGCTTTGCATAGGGTGGAGGGTCGATTCTCCCACCATGGGCTGCCAGAGTCAAAGAAATTGATGTATGGGCAACCCATCAAATGGACTTCTTTGCAATTGAGTTTCTTCTGAATCCTGCAGGCAGTTGTGCACGTGAAATATGGTTTCCAGGCAGGGGAAAGGCTTTGAAGGATCAGGGGTTATGAATCGTACAACTGAATACCCCGATGATAAACTACATTTGTAGAACTCATTGTTGTCATGGGTGTTCAAGCAAAATTGTGGCTGGATCAATTACATAACCTTCATGCCACCAGGTCCCGGGGAACTGGATAATGAGAGGCAATTCAGAAATTAGAAGTGCAAAAAGACTTTGTGAAGGGTTTCCTAAAGGGTAACTTGTAGATTGAATCAATGGTAAAGAAGGCAAATGCAATGTTAGCATTCATTTCAAGAGGACTAGAATATAAAAGCAAGGATGCAATGCTGAGGCTGTATAAGGCATTGCTCAGATCACACTTGGAGAGTTCTGAACAGTTTTAGACCCCATATCCAAGAAAGGATGTGTTGGCATTTGAGAGGGTTCAAAAGGGGTTCATTTGAATGACCCGGGGAATGAAAGAGTGAACATACGAAGAGAGTTTGATGGTTCTGGGTCTGTACTCACTGGAGTTTAGAGGATTGGGGGTGGGGGGAATCTCATTTAAACATATGAAATATTGAAAGGCCCAGATAGAGTGGAGAATGTTTCCCATAATGAGGAATTGTAAGATCTGAGGGCACTGCCTCAGAATAGGTTGCCCTTTGAGAACAAAGAGGAATTTCTTTAGCCAAAGGGTGGTGAATCAGTGGAATTTATTGCCACCAATGGCTGTGGAGACCATGTCATTGGATATACTTAAAGCAGGGGTTGATAGGTTCTTGATTAGTAAGGGTGAAGCAAAGATTATAGGGAAAGGGCAAGAGAATAGGTTGAGAGGGATAATCAGTCAGCCATGATGGAATGGCAGAGCTGACTGAATAGGCCGATTTGGCCTAATTCTGTTCCTGTTTCTCATGGTCTTACACGGAAAATGCCTGTACAAGCAGTAAAGCCACAATCTCAAAAAGGAGCAAAGAGGGCAACATTTTGCGATGTTTGCTGATTATATGAATGTGAAACTAATTGGTACAGGCCCTGAGCACAGAATTCTGGCAGCAGGGATGGGAATGGGGAAAGGACAGATGAGGCTGAGCAGTTTTACTGACAGAGGCCTAGTGATGGGGAATGATGGAAGCTGATTACAGACTGGAAAGGAGAGAGGGGTGACGGGATGATGGCAGTTGTTGAGGGAGCTGATGAAGAAGTTCCAAGGTTGTCAAGCCGAGGAGTGGTAGTGGGTACAAGCTCCCACTACCTAAGAGTGCTCCTCATGGCATGCGTCTCAGATAGCCTCTGACAACCAAGTCCAACTCCTGGCCTTCTCGTGTGGCTTCGCCTCTAAGCCCGGCGGAACTGTTTCTACTGACAGGAGAAGGGGCGACGCCGGGTCCTGGTGCCTTAAAACCAGTGCTTTGGGTAGATGGAACTTGTCAGTCTGGGAAGGCAGTCCATTTAAGAGAGGGAAAACTCTGATTTCAAACCTCCACTGCCTTGCGGCCATACCCACTCATGGGAAAGGCTTCGGGAGTAAACCCTGAGGACACATCCGGAGTCCCTAAGGCAGTCCGACATTGCCTTCAACCTCATTCTGGCAACTCCTGCGATGACACCGGTGCCAATCTGTATAGGCCCCTTACCCTTCCCTTGGACAACTTCGGTGCCGTGGAGAGGGGAGACTTGCAGCATGGACAACTGCCGGTCTTCCATACAACCTTGCCCAGGCCTGCGCCCTGCAGAGTGAAGACTTTCCAGGTGCAGACCCATGGTCTCGCAAGACTAACGGATGCCACCCAATGATGAAAGAGTTGGGGATAGGGTGATCATGAGCTGAGGAGACTGAGGATGGTGAGAAAAGCGGTAGAAGTATCAGGTAGGCAGTTTGATGAGAGGAAGGGGGATGCCGGTGAAGGGCAGTGTTAAGGATGTTGAGTGGAATTAATGGGTGTAGTTGATGAGAGGGTAAGGGGTAAGAGGGTCTGAGTGAGTAGAGATGACTGAATAAGGTAAGTGGCAGTAAAGAGGAGGGGTGAAAGGACGTGGCAAGTCACAGAGCAAGTTGGAGACAATTCCTTGTGGACTTTACGCGCCAGTTTTAAAGAGCAAGTGGAGCCTGGCGGGAGCCGTCTGTGGAGCGACAGATTGCTTGTGTTAACAGTGACTAGAGTGACTGAGCAAGGGCCAATAAAGCGAAGCAGGGTTTGAGAGCAGAGCAAACATTGTATGAATGGACAGTGTTAGAGTGGTGAGGCATTGGCTCAACATGATTTGGTGAGAACAGACACAGGCTAGGACATTGGTTTGCACAATTAGACGCTTAGCAATTGTGGGCAGGATGGTACCTCGTGCAGTGGAATGGTCTTCTTGTGAGTCGTGGGATCTCAGGGTACCTAACGGTCTCCTTGACAACTACATCTGCAGGAAGTGCACCCAGCATCAGCTCCTGACTGACAAAGTCAATGAGGTGTCACCCCACTCTTCAAGAATGGAAGGAGATAGAAAAAAGGAAATTATAGGCTAGTAAGCCTGACTTCAGTGGTGGGAACATCTTGTTCATATGTAAGGATGAAGTTTTGGGGTATCTGGAGGCACATGATAAAATGGGCAAAAGTTGGTATGGTTTTGTTAATGGAAAATCTTGCCTGACAATTCTGTTAGATAGAGGCACCCAGATGGTATGTTGCCTCCCAGGTGCCAGGGTCAGGGATCTCTCAGATCAGGTCCACAACAATCTAAAAGGGGAGGGTGAGCAGCCAGAAGTCTTGGTACATATTGGCATCAAAGTTTTGGTAGGAAACAGGAGAAGGCCCTAAGGACAGAATTAAAGAAGTTAGGTAGAAACCTAAAAAAAGGATTATTTGGCAGATAGCTGAGGTACTGATGCACAGAGCAAGGTTTCAGATTTCTGGATCATTCGGAGCTCTTCTGGGGAATATACGACCTGTACAAAATGGACTAGTTACAGTAGAATCTGAGGGAGAACAATATACTTGAGGGCAGGTGTGCGAGAACTGTTGGGGAGTGCTTAAACTAATTTGGCGGGGGATGGGAAATTAAGTGAAAGGGTTGACGATGGGGTACTTGGTGTGCAAACAGGAGCAGTGTGTAGTGAGACAGTGAAGAAGGACAGGCCGATGATAGGGCAAAATTGCAGTCAGTGGAATGAATTGCAGTGTTATAGGGGGACAAAGTCAGAAAAGGTCACAGATACATGACTGAAGGTGATATTCTTGAATATATGTCATATACATAATAAGGTAGATGACCTTGTAGCAGTTAGAGATTGGCAGGTATGACACTGTGGGCATCATTGAGTCCGTAAGACCATAAGACATAGGGGCAAAGTTAGACCATTTGGCCCATCAAGTCTGCTACACCACTCTATCATGGCTGATACTGGATCCCATTCAACCCCATACACCTGCCTTCTCACCATATCCTTTGATGCCCTGACCAATCAGGAAATGATCAACTTCCACTTTAAATATTCCCATGCACTTGGCAGTCTGTGGCAGAGCACTCCATATATTCAAAAATCTCTGACTAAAAGAATTCACCCTTACTTCTGTTCTAAAAAGTTACCCCTCAATTTTAAGGCTGTGTCCTCTAGTTCTAGAGACTCTCACCATAGGAAGCATCCTCGCCACAACCACCTAACTAGTCCTTTCAACATCCGATAGGTTTCAATGAGATCCGCATACAACCTACCAAGCTCCAGTGAGTAGAGGTCCAAAGCTGATCAACACTTCTCATATGTTACCCCTTCATTCTCAGAATCATCCTCTAGAACCTCCTCTGGACTCTCTCAAATGACAATGGGGGTCCAAAGCTGTTGACGATACTCCAAGTGCAGCCTGACTAATGTCTTATAAAGGCTCAGCACTATCTTCTTGCTTTTATGTTATATTCCCCTTGAAAGAAATGCCAACATTCCATTTACCTTCTTTACCACAGACTCAACTTGTAAATGAATCTTCTGAGTCTTTCACAAGAACTCTCAAGTCCCCCTGCAGCTCTGATGTCTGAACCTTCTTCTCATTTACATAATAGTCCTCACTATTGCTGCTTTTACCAAAATGCATTATCATGCATTTCTCAACACTGTATTCCATCTACCACATTTTTGCCCATTCTTCCAATTTGTCTAGTAGTAGTAGTAGTTGTAGTAGTCATACTTTATTAATCCCGGGGGAAATTGGTTTTCGTTACAGTTCCTCCATAAATAATAAATAGTAATAGAACCATAAATAGTTAAATAGTAAATTATGCCAGTAAATTATGAAATAAGTCCAGGACCAGCCTATTGGCTCAGGGTGTCTGACCCTCGAAGGGAGGAGTTGTAAAGTTTGATGGCCACAGGCAGGAATGACTTCCTATGACGCTCTGTGTTGCATCTCGGTGGAATGAGTCTCTGGCTGAATGTACTCCTGTGCCCACCCAGTACATTATGTAGTGGATGGGAGACATTGTCCAAGATGGCATGCAACTTAGACAGCATCCTCTTTTCAGACACCACCGTGAGAGAGTCCGGTTCCATCCCCACAACATCACTGGCTTTACGAATGAGTTTGTTGATTCTGTTGGTGTCTGCTACCCTCAGCCTGCTGCCCCAGCACACAACAGTCCTACTGAAATTGCATTGCTTGCTGAGGACTACCTACCCCTCCACTTATCTTTGTGTCATCTGCAAACTTTGCCACAAAGCCATCAATTCCATTATCCAAATCACTGACAAACAATGTGAAAAGTAGCGGTCCCAATACTGACCCCTGAGGAACATCACTAGTCCCTGGCAGCCAACCAGAAAAGGCCCTATTTATTCCCACTCACTGCCTCCTGCCTGTCAGCCATTCCTCTATCCATGCCAGTATGTTTCCTGCAAGGATTTTATCTTAAGAAGCCTCATGTGTGGCACTTTATTCAACGCCTTCTGAAAATCCAAGGAAATGACATGTTGCTAGTTACTTCCTCAAAGAATTCTAACAGCTTTGCCAGGCAAGATTACCCTTTACAGAAACCATACTGACTTTGACTTATTTTATTATTCGTCTCCAAGTACCCCAAAACCTCATCTGTGATAATAGACCCTCAACCACTGAGGTTAGGCTAACCGGCCTATAATTTCCTTTCTTTCGCCTTCCTCCCTTCTTAAAAAATAGAGTGACATGTTCAATCTTCCAGTCCTCTGGGACCATGCCAGAATCAAATGATTCTTGAAAGATCATGACCTATGCATCTGTTATCTCTTCAGCAACCTGTCTCAGGGCTCTGGATATGGACGCAGAAAGGCTCTGGCTGCTGCCCCTCTGTGATATCTGCAGCCCTCTGGCTCTTCAACCACGTGCTTCTCTTCCCCACTTTCTTCCTTCCGTGGCCTTCTGTCCTCTTCCATCAGTCTCCCACTTCTCCAGTCTGTATCCCTTTCACCAATCAACTTCCCAACTCTTACTTCACCCTTCCCCTTCAGGATTCACCTATCACCCTGTGTTTCTCTCTCCCCTCCCCCACTTTTTAAATCTGCTCCTCAGCTTTTCTTCTCCAGTCCTGCTGGAGGGTCTCAGCCCAAAACACTGAGGGTACTCTTTTCAATTGATGCTGCCTGGCCTGCTGAGTTCCTCTAGCATTTTGTGTGTGTGTGTGTGTGTGTGTGTGTGTTGCTCGGATTTCCAACATCTGCAGATTTTCTCTTGTTTTTGCGTCCATCTTGTCCAGGTGACTTATCCAACTTAAGACCTTTGAGTTTGCCTGGCACTTTTTCCTTTGTAACGGAAATGACACTTGCTCCTGCTCCCTGACGCTCACGGAGTTCTACCACACTGCCAGTGTCTTCCACAGTGAAGACAGATGCAAAGTACCCATTAAGCTCATCTGCCATTTCTTTGTCCCCCATTACTACCTCGCCAGCATCGTTTTCCAGTGGTCCAATATCAACTCTCACTTCCCTTTACTCGTTATATAACTGAAAAGATTTTTGGTATCCAGCTTCATATAATCGGCTAGTTTGCGCTCATATTTCATCTTTTCCCTTCTCTTAGCTTTTTAGTTCCCTTTTGTTGGATTTTAAAAGCTTCCCAATCATCCAACTTCCCACACACTTTTGCTGCCTTATATGCCCTTTCCTTGGCTGTTACGCAGTCCTTACCTTCCTTTGTCAACCACGGTTGCCTACCCCTGCCATTTGAGAACTACTTCCTCTGTGGGACATATCTATCCTGCGCCTTGCGAACTATTCCCAGAAACTTCTTCCATCTCTGCTCTGACGTCATCCTTGCCAGTATCCTCCTTCAATCCACCTGGACAAGTTCCTCTCTCATGCCTCGGTAATTCCCTTTATTCCACTGTGATACTGATATGTACGAGCAATGGTTCTCCCTCTCAAATTGCAGTATGAATTCAATCATATTATGATCACTGCCTCCTAAGGATTCCTTTACATTAAGCACTCTAATAAGATCTGCGTTATTACACAACCCAATCTAAGATCAGCTTTCCCCGAGTCGGCTCAAGCACAAGCAGCTCTAAAAGGCCATCTTGTAGGCACTCAACAAATTCTCTCAAACAAAATGCTGGAGGAAGTCAGCAGGCCAGGCAGCTAGGAAAAGAATACTGTAGATTTTCTCTTGTTCGTGAACAAATTCCCTCTCTTGTGATCGGACACCAACCTGATTTACCCAATCCCCTTGCATATTGAAGCCCCCCCATTACAAATGTGACATTACTCTTATTACATGCCTTTTCCAGCTCCCTTTGCAATCTCAACACCACATCTTGGCTATTTTTGAAGGCCTTAAATATGATTCCCATAATGGTTTTTTCACCCTTGCAGTTTCTGAACGCCACCCACATTAATTCAACATTCTGTGACCCTACATCACCTCTTTCTGAAGAAGTAATTCCATCTCTTACCAACAGAGCCTATGCCTTTTGATAAAATGTATACACTTTGATGTTAAGCTCCCAACTATGGCCTTCTTTCAGCCATTATACTTTTATACTTTATACTTTTTTGTCGCCAAACAATTGGTACTAGAACGTACAATCATCACAGCAATATTTATTTCTGTGCTTCACACTCCCTGGATTACAAATATTACATATTAAAGATATTATAAATAGTTAAAATTAGTAAATATTAAAAATTTAAATTATATATCATAAATAGAAAATAGAAAAATGGAAAGTAAGGTAGTGCAAAAAAACCAAGAGGCAAGTCTGGATAATTGGAGGGTATGGCCCAGATCTGGATCAGGATCCGTTCAGCAGTCTTATCACAGTTGGAAAGAAGCTGCTCCCAAATCTGGCCGTACGAGTCTTCAAGCTCCTGAACCCGGAGGGAAGAGGGATGAAAAGTCTGTTGGTTGGGTGGGTCGTGTCCTTGATTATCCTGGCAGCACTGCTCTGACAGTGTGCGGTGTAAAGTGAGTCCACGGACAGAATATTGATTTGTGTGATGTGCTGCACCGTGTTCACGATCTTCTGCAGCTTCTTTCATTCTTGGACAGGCCAACTTCCATACCAGGTTGTGATGCACCCTAGAATAATGCTTTCTATGGTGCATCTATAAAAATTACTCAGTGTCGCCCACAGTGTCATACCAACTAATCTCGAATTGCACCACAAGTTTGTCCTCCTTATTCCAAATGCTATGCACATTTAAATACAGCACCTTCAGTCCTGTATTATTCGCCCTTCTGAGCTTTGCCTCTGTGGTACAATTTAATTCTTTGCTCTGTCTGCATTTGTACCCAGTGATTGACTTGTCCTTCCTTAGATTCATGTTACACCTACTTGTAAACCTGCTTTTTCATCCTCAGCTCTATACCGGTTCCTATCCCCCTGGCTAGACTACTCCGACTACAGCCGCTCTGCTCAGCCACAGCTCTCCTGCATAGATACTGGGTGTTTTTTAAAGCTCTTTGCCGGACTTGCGAGAGAACACCTCTGTTGCGTCTGCGCAGTACTCCAGTCATGGATGAAAGAAGATCATTGCTGAGAGCTTGACATCTAAGGATACACATTGTATCAAAAGGACAGGCATGTAGGCAGAGAGGGTAGAGTGGCCTGTTGGTACAACATGAAATTAAATCCTTAGAAAGAGGTGGCATGGAATCAGATGATGCAAGATCCTAGTGAATAAAGTTAGGGCAAACAACAGGAATTCTGCAGATGCTGGAAATTCAAGCAACACACATCAAAGTTGCTGGTGAATGCAGCAGGCCAAGCAGCATCTATAGGAAGAGGCGCAGTCGACGTTTCAGGCCGAGACCCTTCGTCAGGACTAATTGAAGGAAGAGGGCTCTTCCTTCAGTTAGTCCTGACGAAGGGTCTCGGCCTGAAACGTCGACTGCGCCTCTTCCTATAGATGCTGCTTGGCCTGCTGCGTTCACCAGCAACTTTGATGAATAAAGTTAGGGAACCTGATAGGAGTTATATACGACAGTAACCAGGAATTGGGCTGCAACGTACAATGGGTGATAGAAAAAGCATGTCAAAGGGCAGGGTTATGATAGCCATGAGGAATTTCATTTAGACAAGTAGATTTAGAAATCAATTTGGTGTTGATTTTAGATCCCAAGAGAGAAAAATTATGAATGCCTACAAGATGGCTTTTTAGAGAAGCGTGTAGTTGAGCCCACTAAGAGGTCAGCTATTCTGGACTGGGACTGCGTGCTGTGTAGTGAAACGGATGCGACTGGGGAGGTTGAGGTAAAGAAATCCTTAGTGATGATAATGTTATAGAATTCACGCTGCAATTTAAGAAGGAGAAGCTAAAATCAGTATTGCAGTGGAGTAAGGAAGATTACAGAGGCTTGAGAGAGGAGCTGGCCAAAATTGATTGGAAAGGAAAACAAGCAGTATGACGGCAGAGAAATAATAGCCGGAATTTCTGGAAGCAATCCAGTAGAGGCAGGATCCCAAAGGAGAAGTATTCTAAAGGCAGGATGATGCAATTGAGGCTGACAAGGGAAGTCATAAATCCCAAAGAGAGGGCATATAATACAGCAACATGTGGTGGAAAGTTAGAGGATTGGAAAGCTTTTAAATACCAACAGGATGCAACTAAAGTGGTAAAAAAGAAGGAACGGGTGGTACACAAATATAAGCTAGCCAACGGTTTGTACAGACGTAAGTGTAAAAGAGAGGCGAGAGTAGGTATTGGACGCTGGAAAATATCCTTGGAGAGGTAGTAATAGGGTTCAGGGAAATGGTGGATGAACGGAATAAGTCTTCACTATGGAACACACTAGCAGTATACTGGAATTCCTAGAATTTCAGGGGGCAGGAGTGAGTGCAGTTTCTATAACTAAAGAGAAGGTGCTTAGGAAGCTAAAAGGTCTGACGTTATTAAGTGTCACCTGGACAAGATGGACTACACCCAAAGTTTCTGAAAGAGGTAGATGATGAGGTGGTGAAGGCATTAGCAATGCTCTTTCAAGAATGAATGGATTCTGGCATCATGGTTCCGGAGGACTGGAAAATTATAAATGTCACTCCACTCCTCAAGAAGGGAGGGAGGCAAACATAAATAAATTATAAGCCAGTTTTCCCAACTTAAGTGGTTGGGAAGATGTTGGAGTCGATAAAGGATGACATTTTGCGTTACTTGGAGGCACATGATAAAATGGACCATAGTCAGCATAGTTTTCTTAAGGGAAAGTCTTGTCTTGTTGGAATTCTTTGAGGAAATAATAAGCAGAATAGACAAAGGAGAATTGGTGGATGTTGTGTACTTGGATTTTTAACAGGCTTTTCACAAAAGCCACACATGAGACTGCTTAGCAAGATAATAGCCCATGGTATTATCCATGATACTAGCATGGATAGAGGATTGGCTGATTGGCAGGAGGCAAAGAGTGGGAATAAAGGGGGCCTTTTCTCGTTGGCTGCTAGTGACTAGTGATGTTCCGTAGAGGAGAGTATTGGGGCTGTTACTTTCACATTGCCAGTAATTTGGATAGTGGAACTGATGGCTTAGTGGCAAAGCTTGCAGATGATACAAAGGTAGGTGGAGGAGTGGGGAGTGCTGAGGAAGCAATGTAATTCCAGAAGGACTTGGATCAATGTGTGAGTGTGTCTATCTGAGACAGAGTGAGAGAAAAGCTTTGTTTCTAATATTTTTTATTTTTTTTTATTTATGACAAACAAAAAAATACAGCACATCCACAAAAACTACAAACATAACAAAATCAAATTAAATATTGAGCAGCAAAAGGAAGAAAGTAAAGGGAGAAGTAAGCATACACCGCACCAGAAAACCTCAGCCCTCACCCCGTGAGAAAGTCCAATACAGGGCCCCATATCCTTTCACAGATGTCCCCTCTGTCCTCATTACATAGTCTCAGTCTCTCCAAATGTGAAGTATTTGCCAGTTCTCTCAGCCACAGATCGTACGTAGGCACAGAGTCCATTTTCCGCATTTGCAGGATTAACTTCTTAGCTATCACCATTCCAAACAATGCAGCCATTTTTTTTGATACATATTGGCTGAAGATGGGGAGCCTGTTTCTCCGAGGATGGCTATGAGCGGGTCTGCTTCCCACCGCTTCCCAAAAGCCTCAGAGAAACAGTGAAAAATACTTTTCCAATATGCATAAAGCTTACAACATGACCAGAATGAATGTGACAAGTTACTGTTCACAGATTTACACCTATTACAAACTGGTGAAACATCAGGGTAGAAACTGTGCAACTTTTCTTTGGAATAATGGAGTCTATGTAGTGTTTTAAACTGTATAAGTCTGTGTCTGACGTTGACCGAACAATCATGTATACTCTTTTAAACACTCATCCCAGACCTCCTCTGTCAGTTCTATATCCAATTCATCCACCCATGCCTGTTTAAGACCTGCAGTATTCACGCGAGCCCCATTATGTAGGATCTGATAAAAATAGGATACTGCACTATGAGTAACAGGATCAAATTTATTTATTGCCTCCAGGGACTCATGTTTGTCTAAAACTTCAAAGTCAGGTATATATTTCCTAACATAATCTCGAATTTGTAAATATCTAAAAAAACTAGATGCAGGGATATTGTAAACTGCTTGTAACTGCGCAAATGAGATGAAGTTTCCATTAATATATAGGTTACCTACACTACAGATGCTTCTCTGTTTCCAGGTAGAAAAAACAGTATCATTCAGTACAGGCAAAAAGGAATGATTGTCACAAATTGGAGTATCAATATAAGTTTTTTGGGCCATAATGTGTAGTTGAATCTGCTTCCAAATTCTTATAGTGCTGCCAACTATGAAGCTGTTGCTAAAATGTGACTTATTAACTGCAGTGGGGTTATTAAGGAGAGCTGGTAAGGAAGTCTTCTTACAAAGCACTCGCTTTATGAGTAATCGTGCTGGGCACGAGTCTGAGGTAGAGGCTAGGCCTTTTTTCCACCATGCAAGAATGGATAGGTGGGCAGCCCAGTAATACATTTTAACGTCCGGTAGGGCAAAACCACCTGCTTCCTTGAGCTTTGACAAGTGTTTTTTTAGTAATTCTAATGGCTATATAATTCCAAATGAAGGGTATAATAATTGAATCCAATTGCTTAAAATATGACAGAGGAATAAAACATGGAATTGACTGGAAAAGATGAAGAAATCGTGGCAGTACAATCATCTTGATTGCGTTAACCCACCAAAGAAATTGGAAGGGTTTTCCAAAAGTCAATATTGCGTTTAACCTGCTCAACTTTGTTTCACCAATTCACTTGCAAAAGGTCATCTGCGTGTTTTGCAATAGTCACACCAAGATAGGAAAAAATATCATAAGTTATTTTAAAGGGAATGGACTGTAAATACGTTGTATTAACCACTGCAGTGACTGGCATTAGTTCACTCTTATCCCAATTAATACAGAAGCCTAAGAAACTACCAAAATTATTAATTAGAGTCAGAAGGGTGGGTATTGATGTTTGTGGGCTGGAGATATATAAAAGGACATTGTCAGCGTACGAAAGATACTGGCTAGGACAGAGGAATGGCTGACAGGCAGGAGGCAGCGACTGAGAATAAATGGAGCCTTTTCTGTTTGGCTGCCTGTGACTAGTGGTGTTCCACAGGACTGCTTATTTTTGCATTGCATGTCAGTGACTTGGATGATGGAATCTATGGCTTTGTGGCCAAAGTCTGCGGACAATATGAAAATAGTTGGAGGAGCAGGTAGTGTTGAGGAAACAAGGAGGCTGTAGAAACACATAACAGTTTCGGAGAACAGACTATGGAATGGCAGGTGGAATGCAGTGTCAAGGACTGTATGGTCATGCACTTTGGTAGAAGGAATAAAAATGTAGTCTATATTCTAAATGGGGAGAAAATTTAAAAATCTGAGTTGCAAAGGGACTTGGAAGGCCTCGTGCAGGATTCCCTAAAAGTTAACTTACAGGTTAAGTCAGTGGTGAGGAAAGCAAATGCAATGTTAGCATTGAATATGAGAGGACTAGAATATAAAAACAATAATGTAATGTTGAGGCCATATAAAACACTGGTGAGGCCTCACTTGGAGTATTGTGAGCAGTTTTTGGACCTCTTAGCTCAGAAAGGATATTGCTTATCTTGCAGAAAGTTCAAAGGAGGTTCACAAAATTGATTTTGGGTTGGAAAGGCTTCTTATATGAGGAGTGTTTGATGGCTCAGGGTCTTTACTCACTGGAGTTTAGAAGAATAAGTAGTTGGGGGAGGGGGGTCTAATTGTAACTTCTCAAATATTGAAAGGCCTTGTTTGAATGGATGTGGAGAAGATGTTTCCTGGAGTATGGGAGTCTAGGACCCAAGGACACAACGTCAGAACAGAGGGACATCCATTTAGAAAAGAGATGAAGAACAAATACTTTAGTCAGTGGGTGGCTAGGTATGCCCACAGGGAAAAGAATCTCCGGGTTGTATGTGGCGACATGTATGTACTTTGAACTTTTAATCTGTGGAATTCATTGCCATGGGCAGCTGTGGAGGATACGTCATTGAGGGTATCTAAGGCAGAGGATAGATTCTTGATAAGTCAGGATGTGAAAGGTTATGGGGAGAGGGCATTGACAAATAATCTATTCCATTATTTCCATCACTAAAGCAGAGTCACAAAAAATGCTGGAGGAAGTCAGCAGGCCAAAACCCTTCAGCATTTTGTGTGTGTTGCTTGGATTTCCAGCATCTGCAGATTTTCTCTTGTTTGAGATTGGACTAAAATCTGAATGTTTGTGTACACAAATTTGCTATCTGTGTAAATGCACTGTTTGCAAATCAGCTGCTACGTTTCCTACATTACAACAGAGACTCCAGGTTTAAAGTGTAGCAACACACATACAAAGTGCAGGAGGAACTCAGCAGACATATTCTGTAACCTGTATCAAACTGCCTTGTTTCACAACTAGGGGTGTAACCAGTCCATACATACAAGCACTTTAATTCTTTCTGGGAGCTATTTCATATTTCCATCCAGGGCACTGATCTGAAGACCACTGTGTCACAATTTTAACCACTTTTTTTTACTCAGAATCAGACTCCGTTTTATTATTCCTGACAAATATCATGAAATGTGTTGTCTTGTGGCAGCAGTATTTGACATAAAAATGAATATGTAAATAAATACAGCAGAAGATTGGCAGGGTAGGGGTCATCGGTTCATGGACCATTCAGAAATCTGATGGCAGAGAGGAAACAACTGTTCCTAAATTTCAGGCTCCTGTCACTCCTCTCTGATGATGATAACAAGACAGCAATGTCCTCAATGGTGACATTCCTTAATGATCGATGCGATGCCACCTTCCCGATGCACGGCGTTTTTAAAATGTCGTGTGGCCATGATGCACCTGGCAATCTTCAAGTCTGCAACGAACTCCAACCTCTTTCAGTCCTGTGCACTGGAGACTCCATACCAAGTGGCGACGCAGACAGTCAGAATGCTCACCACAGCACATCTGGAGACATTTGCAAGATTCTTTGATAACATACAATAAGTCCAGCCAACTGCCCCAGCATTCAGTATTGCTGTGGTCCCAGTTAATCTTGCAAGTTCCAGGAGAGAGTGAGAGAAAGAGAGGGGGGACTGAGGCAAAATAAGGAGGAAAAGATTGGATGGGTTAAACTAAGACAGAAACACAAGATACCGAATATGCTGGAACTGGAGAGAAACGCGCTCACAAAATGCGGGAGCAGCTCAGTGAGTTCGGCAGCATCTGAAGGAGGGAGATGGACAGTGGACTTTTCACGTCGAGACCCTTCACCATAGTTTGGTTATTAAGCTGAGAACGTTTTAAAGAAACAGAATAAGGGAAGGTTGGAGAGGAAATGCTGAACTGTAGGCATATCACTTTCTGCATTTAGCCAGTTTCATTCCTCTGACAAAGCCTCCAAATTACTCCTCCCTATGACGGGTAGCTATTGTTACCATACAGCGCGTATTATTCGGGCTACGTGGACCTAGGTGTTACGGTCCGTTGCTCGGAACATTGGGAAACCGGTTTTATATGTTGATGTTGGTGTTGGAGTGAAATTATTCTTTGTGATCACGACTGCAGTGACTCTGCCCCGTTGACACATTCTGCCCCCCACCCCCAACGCCAAGCTATTTATTATGTGATTCTGTTTCCTTAAAACACCGCCAGCCCCGGTTGAAACGGTATGCTTTAGACTTGAATTGACAACCGATGTGCTTCTTTTAATCATTGCATCTACCCACAACTGATTAAAGAATGAGAAGGCAGACGTAACTCTAAGCATTCTAGTTACCGCTCACATCTGCTGTGTTAACCACATGTCACGCTGCAAGCGTAAACAGAAGCCCTCTGGCGCAACAACACGGCGGCAAACCGAGTGGACCATTACAGGAATCGAGCAAAGACGGTCAGCGCTGTGAACTGCAACCGGAGCAGCGGAGCAGCGGAGCAGCAGAGCAGCCGGGCGCAGTCAGAAGCCGGAAATGGGCCGGAGCACCCCGCCTGGGTGGGCGGGGCTTGCATGGGTGACGTCACGCGCGTCACAAAGTGGGCGGAGAGCGGCGGCTGGTCGGACGGTGTATGAATGAGTAACAGAAGGAACTCGGGTCATTGAGCCCGCGGTCTGTTACAGACGCTCACACGGAGGGGTGATGGCCCCGCGCTGAGTCAGCGCAGCAGACATGCACACGACTGCTGCAGGAGCTCCCAGGTCAGGCAGCACCTATGGAGGGGAATAAACAGGACCGGAATGGGAGCGGGAAGAAGCCAGAATAAGGTGCGGGGTGGGCGGGTAGTTGAGGAACACAATCTGACAGGTGATAGGGAAAACCAGGTGAAGGGTGCGTGCTGGATGGAGGAGGAGGGATGAAGCAAGCTGGAGAGGCATAGATGCAAAAGGTAAAGGGCTGAAGAAGGTTTCTAATAAGAGAGGACCGTAGACCATGTTATTGTGTGAGTGAAATCGCCGGAGAAAATTACTGGGCGATACAAAGCAGCTTCTTTATTCGACAAAACAAGTGCCTTGTTTTGCAGGCATCATATGGAGACGCTTTCAGTGGAGAGGTCTATGGGGCTTGTTATTTTACATGCTAAACACAAAGGACAATTTCATATTTACAAAGTATAGACAATGCTTTCTTTTGAAACTATGTACAAACTTCACACCTCCTGAGTCGTATCATCCATACCATAGATGCCAGCATCCTCTGGACTGGGATTCACAGCTCTTAGGAATCCATTGTTCCAAATTAAATCCACAACACATATTCGAAGGCAGAAGACTGGTAGCCAAAGCCATTTGCTAAATGTATGTCACGTATGTCATGTTTTTTGACTTCTTCAATGCGTTTAACACCATCCGCCCTGCTCTGCTGGGGGAGAAGCTGACAGCGATGCAGGTGGATGCTTCCCTGGTATCATGGATTCTTGATTACCTGACTGGCAGACCACAGTACGTGTGCTTGCAACACTGTGTGTCCGACAGAGTGATCAGCAGCACTGGGGCTCCACAGGGAGCACTCCACAGTCTTGTCTCCCTTTCTCTTCACCATTTACACCTCGCACTTCAACTACTGCACAGAGTCTTGTCATCTTCAGAAGTTTTCGGATGACTCTGCCATAGTTGGATGCATCAGCAAGGGAGATGAGGCTGAGTACAGGGCTATGGTAGGAAACTTTGTCACATGGTGTAAGCAGAATTATCTGCAGCTTAATGTGAAAAAGACTAAGGAGCTGGTGGTAGACCTGAGGAGAGCTAAGGTACCGGTGACCCCTGTTTCCATCCAGGGGGTCAGTGTGGACATGGTGGAGGATTACAAATACCTGGGGATGCGAATTGACAATAAACTGGACTGGTCTAAGAACACTGAGGCTGTCTACAAAAAGGGTCAGAGCCGTCTCTATTTCCTGAGGAGACTGAGGTCCTTTAACATCTGCCGGATGATGCTGAGGATGTTCTACAAGTCTGTGGTGGCCAGTGCTATCATGTTTGCTGTTGTGTGCTGGGGCAGCAGACTGAGGGTTGCAGACACTAACAGAATCAACAAACTCATCCGTAAGACCAGTGATGTTGTGGGGATGGAACTGGACTCTCTGAAGTTGGTGTCTGAAAAGAGGATGCTGTCTAAGTTGCATGCCATCTTGGACAATGTCTCCCATCCACTACATAATGTACTGGTTGGACACAGGAGTACATTCAGCCAGAGACTCATTCCACCAAGATGCAGCACAGAGCGTCATGGGAAGTCATTCCTGCCTGTGGCCATCAAACTTTACAACTCCTCCCTTGGAGGGTCAGACATCTTGAGCTGATAGGCTGGTCCTGGACTTATTTCATAATCTACTGGCATAATTTACATATTACTATTAACTATTTAAGGTTCTATTACCATTTATTATTTATGGTGCAACTGTAACGAAAACCAGTTTCCCCCGGGATCAATAAAGTATGACTACTACTACTACTACTACTACTACTACTAAATGACCTAAACCCCCAAATCACTCTAACAGACCATGGATGAAAGGGAGGGGAGATGGGTACCACAGAAAGGTGATGGGTAGGTAAGGAGAAGAGAAAGAGGGAAACCAGAAAGGTAAATGGAAAAAAGGAGAAATAGACGTATACCGAAAACAGGATGACACAACCGTGGCTGGCAAGAGAAGTCAAAGCCAACAAAAAAGCACAAAATCTGTATTTGGACAGCTTTTTTTAAGCATGTCAATGATTTGGATGACAACATTGATGGCGTTCTGCCCATGTGTGCAGATGATAAGAGAGGTGCAGGGGCAGGTCGTGTTGCGATAGCAGAGAGGCTGCAGAAGGACATAGACAGATTGGGGCAAAGAAGTGGCAGATGGAATACAGTGTTGGGAAATGTATGGTCATGGTGGAAAGAATAAAAATGTAGGTTATTTTTATGTGGAGAAAATTCAATAATCCAAGGTACAAAGGGACATGTGAGCACTCATGCAGAATTCCCTAAAAGTCAACTTGCAGGTTGAGCCAATGGTGAAGAAGGCAAATACAATGTTAGCATTAATTTTCAGAGGACTCTAATACAAAAGCAATGATGTAATGCTGAGGTTTTGTAAAGTACTGGAGAGGCCTCACTTAGGATAACGTGAGCAGTTTGGCCCCCTTATCTAAGAAAGATGCTGTTGTCATAGAGAGGGTTCAGATGAAGTTCATGAGAAGAATTCCAGGAATTAAATGCTTATCATATGAGGAGCGTTTGCTGGCTCTGGGCCTGTACCAGATCGAATTTAGAAGAATGGGGGAGGAGGTTTCACTGAAACATACTGAATGTTGAACATCCTAGATAGAGTGGATGTGGAGAGGATATTTCCTACAGTGGGGTAGTCTAGGACCAGAGGACACAACCTCAAAATAGAAAGATGTCCC
Organism: Mobula hypostoma; assembly: GCF_963921235.1. Taxonomy (NCBI): domain Eukaryota; kingdom Metazoa; phylum Chordata; class Chondrichthyes; order Myliobatiformes; family Myliobatidae; genus Mobula; species Mobula hypostoma. The sequence goes on along the minus strand of NC_086110.1, from coordinate 332,314 downwards.
TTTAGAACTGAGATGAGGAATTTCTTTACCCAGATGGTGGTGAATCTGTGGAAGTCGTTGCCACAGGTGGCTGTGGAGGCCAGGTCATTTGGTATATTTAAGGCAGAGATTCACAGGTTCTTGATTATTGAGGGCGTGAAAGGTTTTGGGGCGAAGGCGGGGAATGGGGTTGAGAGGGAATTGGTTCAGCCATGCTAAAATGGCAGAGCAGATTTGATGGGCTGAAAGTCCTAATTCTGCTCCTATGTATTATGGGCTTATAGTCTTAATAATCATATTTCTCTAAAATGTAGTTAGAATGCATCTTACCTAAACGTGATAATATTCAAATTTGATCTCATCCCCACTTTAGTAATACTCTGGTGAAGATGATGTAAATATGTAATAACTTTTGCCTTAAAATATTGTGTCCCATGCAAAGGCAAGTCTAAAGCACATCCCAGTCCCCTCTCTAATATGGCAGAGAAGCTCAGAACATTTGGAATAGCAACAGGTAATTGGTGTCTTTTCAAACTCCTTTCTGAAAGGCACTTACTGAATCAAAGGCAGAACTACAGCAGCCAAGTTTGCAAAGTAATGGCCATAATCATTTGATTAGGTTGTTGACTGAAGGATAAACAGTGGCCAGGAAACAGAGACCTCACCCACTCTCCATAGTAATGGCGCAAAATCGGTATCTCAGATAGTCTGGAGATAACTTTGCCTCGGGTCATTTTTTTCTCTTTGAAATCTGCTGTTTGCCTTGGGACATTTCTAAAAACATAAACTGATGTATTGTTTGCATCAGGCTCTAGGTGTGGGTTTAAAAGTCTTTTAGTGCCTGCACAAATGTTTGTTCAGATAACTTGTTAAATTCAAAAACATCTATATAGTATTATAAATTCTTCACTAATATCTATAATCTTACCAAAGATATCACAATTTCAAAACTGCATCACATTTTTCCCTTTCATTCTCCGCAGAGATCAACATCTTATTAATTCATTCCATTTAAAGCCTTCAGTCCATTTTGTGAAACAAACATCTTTCTCTGATTTTTTTCATATTAGTTTTGAAATGTCGACCTTCCTAGCAAGACCCTTCCTATCTGCTCCCTTGCTAGGGCATTTCAGATCATAGTCAACCAAGATAATGGATCACTTTCCTTAAATATCGAGGCTTCCAGCTAGATTTTTACAAATGTCCATTTGTGTCATGATCACTACTACGGATGGTGGCTTTTGAATCTAAATTATTTGAGACTCAAGCAGCACAGAAAGAGGCCCTTTGGCCACCAAACCTGCCACCCAACAAGCATCCATTTATACTAACTATACACCAATCCCATTTTTTCTGCTTGTTATATCTGCAATCTCTCCCCATTTCACCTCAGATCAATTAGCAGTGGGCAATCTAGCTGTCTCCAATCTCCAGCACGTGTTTGACGTGTGGAAGGTGATTTGAACCCCTGGGGTCAGGATTGAAGTAGTGCTGCTGGAGATGGGGTTGCTTTGTTGTGAAGTGAAACAGCCCACAATGGGCTTGATCTAATCCTGAGCTCCTCCAGCAGTCTTGACACACTGCAGTATTTCTCCGGTCAAGTCCCACCCTCCTAACTCTTCAAGCAAATAAAAAAAAGATTGACATTGAAAATTAACAGTTGACCTAAAATGAGGGATCAGCTGTGAGTCTGAGCCTCCGAGTCAGGGATTGTGAGACTGTGTATTTCACAGAGATTCTCCCGCACTGAAAAAAATTTCTCCACCTGTGTATGAGACAATCCAGAATTGTTGAGCTCTAAAGCACAAGTCCCAAGTTGTACCCCTAGTCAATGCGGGAGGGCATTGTATGATGCACAAGAGGATGGCAAGGCAGGAAGAAGCCTCTCCCTTACTATCAGAGATTCATGCCAGTGGCAACAATAGTTAAGGATGGCCTCCTCAGTTATGAGGCCAAAGCAGATCACTGCATTGAGAGAGAGCAGCAAAGGTTCCTGTTGTTTATTCGTTGAGCAATAGTCATATAGCATGGAATCATGCCAATTAGCCCATCATGACTAATGTGAACCCATCATATGATGTTGTGGCCATTACAAAGACCTGGATGGTGCAGGGGCAAGAATGGCTACTTCAAGTGCCAGGCTTAAGATGTTTCAGAAAGGATAGGGATGGAGGCAAAAGAGGTGGGGATGTGGCATTGTTGATCAGAGATAGTGTCACGGCTGCAGAAAAGGAGGAAGTCAAGGAGGGGTTGTCTACGGAGTCTCTGTGGTTAGGAACAGGAAGGGGTCAATGACTCTACCGAGTCTTTTTTATAGATCACCCAATAGTAACAGGGATATTGAGGAGCAGATAAGGAGACATATTCTGGAAAGGAGTAATAATAACAGGGTTTTTGTGGTGGGAGATCTTAATTTCCCAAACATTGATTGGTATCTTCCTAGAGTGAGGGGTTCAGATGGGGTGGAGTTTGTTAGGTGTGTTCAGGAAGGTTTCTTGACACAATATGCAGATAAGCCTATAAAAAGAGAGGCTGTGCTTGATCTGGTATTGGGAAATGAACCTGGTCAGGTGTCAGATCTCTCAGTGGGAGAGCATTTTGGAGATAGTGATCACAATTCTATCTCCTTTACCATAACATTGGAGAGGGGCAGGAACAGACAAGTTAGGAAAATGTTTAATTGGAGTAAGGGGAACTATGATGCTATTAGGCAGGAACTTGGAAGCATAAATTGGAAACAGATTTTCTCAGGGAAATGTACCGAAGAAATCTGGCAAATGTTCAGGGGTTATTTGCATGGGGTTCTGAGTAGATACGTTCCAATGAGACATTGAAAATATGGTAGGGTACAAGATCCATGGTGCACAAAGGCTGTTGTAAATCTAGTCAAGAAGAAAAGAAGAACTTACAAAAGGTTCAAAAAACTAGGTAATGATATGAATCTAGAAGATTATAAGGCTAGCAGGAAGGAGCTTAAGGATGAAGTTAGGAGAACCAGAAGGGGCCATGAGAAAGCCTTGGAGGACAGGATTAAGGAAAACCCTAAGGCGTTCTACAAGTATGTGAAGAACAAGAGGATAAGATGTGAGAGACTAGGATCAATCAAGTGTGACAATGGAAATATGTGTATGGAACCAAAGGAAATAGCAGAGGTACTTAATGAATACTTTGCTTCAGTACTCACTACTGAAAAGGATCTTGGCGATTGTAGGGGTGACTTGCAGTAGACTGAAAAGCTTGAGAATGTAGATATTAAGGAATAGGATGTGCTGAAGTTTTTGGAAAGTATCAAGTTGGATAAGTCACCAGGACCAAACAGGATGTACCCCAGGCTACTGTGGGAAGCGAGGGAGGACATTGCTGAGCCTCAGGTGATGATCTTTGCATCATCAATGATGATGGGAGAGGTTCTGGAGGATTGGAGGGTTGCGGATGTTGTTCCCTTATTCAAGAAAGCGAGTAGAGTTAGCCTAGGAAATTATAGACCAGTGAGTCTTAATTCAGTGTTTGGTAAGTTGATGGAGAAGATCCTGAGAGGTAGGATTTATGAACATTTGGAGAGGCATAATATGATTAGGAATAGTCAGCATGGCTTTGTCAAAGACAGGTCGTGCCTTACAAGCCTGATTGATTTTTTTGCGGATGTGACTAAACACATTGATGAGGGTAGAGCCGTAGATGTAGTGTATATGGATTTTAGCAAGGCATTTGATAAGGTATCCCATGCAAGGCTTATTGAGAAAGTAAAGAGGCATGGGATCCAAGGGGACATTGCTTTGTGGATCCAGAACTGGTTTGCCCACAGAAGGAAAAGAGTCATTGCAGACAAGTCATATTCTGCATGGGGGTCGGTCACCAGTGGTGTGCCTCAGGGATCTGTTCTGAGCCCCCTACTCTTCGTGATTTTTATAAATGACCTGGATGAGGAAGTGGAGGGATGGGTCAGTAAATTTGCTGATGACACAAAGGTTGGAGGTATTGTGGATAGTGTGGAGGGCTGTCAGAGGTTTTTCAGGACATTGATAGGATGCAAAACTGGACTGAGAAGTGGCAGATGGAGTTCAACCCAGATAAGTGTGAAGTGGTTCATTTTGGTAGGTCAACTATGATGGCAGAATATAGCATTAATGATAAGACACTTGGTAGTGTGGAGGACCAGAGGGAGCTTGGGGTCCGAGTCCATAGGTCACACAAAGCTGCTGCACATCCACCTATGGTCTCCTACTGGCTCTCCTCCATTAGGTCATGTTTAAGTTTAGAGAAAATAAGAAGTTGAACATTTCATACATCCTTTAAATTTCAGCAAATCTGGTGACCTTTTATTCAATATTTTCATTTAATTTCATTTATTACACTTTCAATCTTTTTTTTCAAAGTTTTAGATTTGAACAGAAGGTCTTTCTTTTTTTAGTTGTATCCTCAAAATGGACTGCCTTTTTTTTGTTTTTTTTATATAGTGTAGTGGGTTTTTTTCTCTTCATTCAAAACTCAGTGTTTTTCCTTTTCTTTTCATAAACTGATAAGAGGAGAATTGTTACTTTCTTCTTTTTTATTTTATGTTTTATACTAGTTTAACAATATCTATGATTTTGACAATGCCTATTTTAATCTTGGTTTATATTGTTACTGATATATATATTTGAGATAACTCTCCTCTTGATTGTATTTATGCCTATTTTAAATCAGTAAAAAGATTAATAAAGAAAGAAAGCTGCTGTGCAGGTTAACTCTGTGGTTAAGAAGACATACGTGCATGGGCTTTCATCAATCGTAGGATTGAGTTTAAGAGCCAATATGTAATGTTGCAGCTATCTAGGACTCCAATCAGACCCCACTTGCAGAGTGGTGAGTGCGTGGACTGGGCTGCCGGTGGCAGCGGTGGAGGTGGAAACGATAGGGTCTTTTAAGAGACTCCTGGATAGGTACGTGGAGCTTAGGAAAATAGAGGGCTATGGGTAAAGCCCAGGTAGTTCTAAAGTAGGGACATGTTAGGCACAGCTTTGTGGGCCGAAGGGCCTGTATTGTGCTGTAGGTTTTCTGTGTTTCTATGTTTCTATCAGACACACACTGAGCAATGCTGTCACTCTGCACACCCCGTTGCTTTGAGGAAAGGCTCCCTGGCAGATAGATGATTACAGAGCTCTGAACAACAGGATTCATAGGCAATGAGCGTGCTTGTACAAATACATGGAACATAATGCAGTACAGTACAATGCAGGCAAAGTTGTGCTGAGCAACCTCGTCTAAACTCAACCTAAACCTTCCTCCCTACATAGACCTTCACTTTTCAATCGTCCACGTGCCTACCTCATATCCCCATATCACTAATCTATTTGTCTCCACCACCATATACCCTCTGCTCTCTGAGTAAAATAAAACTACCTCTGAAATCCCCCCTAATCTTTCCTCCAAGCACCTTAAAAATTATGCCCCCTTGTATTAGCTATGGCCACTCTGGGGAGAAAGTCTCTGGCTGTTGACTGCATGCCTCTTATCACCTTATACACCTGTATCAAGTCATCTCTCATTCTCTTCGGCTTCATAGAGAAAAGCTCTAGCCAGTAGTTGGGAAATCAAGCAAAATTTTATTGTTTATCAAGAGTGGAATTTGAATACAAAATGTACTCGAATTATTTAGAGTCTACATACAAAGAAGAATATAAATGTTATGACAACAGTTTGGAGAAGGGTAACAAGTTTAATACCTGCAATGGGTGTGTTTTCTTGTGAAGAAATGTTGAACAAACTAAATATATATCCGGCAGAATGGGAGAGGAACTGACTAAGATCTTAAGAATTCTCAACAGGGTGGTTGTTGAAAGAGGGTTTTCTCTGGTGGAAAGGTCTAGGGCAGGGAGTCTCTATTTATTGGTAGTGTCACCCCTTTAAGTCAGTAATGTAGCAATCTTTTTCTCTTGCAGTATTTGCAAAGGGTGGCAAAAGCAAAGTCTTCGAATACTTTTGAAGCTGAGGAAGGAAAATATGTGATAAACGAGAATTCACTGCAAGAATGTGCATCTCAGTTAACAATCAGGTCAGCTGCTGGAGCAGACTTGGGATCCTGCTCCTCATTCAGATTGCTGAGTGCATAGTTCAGCTCCTTATAAATCCTGTCTGTACACTTTCCGGTGCTACACTGTGTAATTTGTCCACCAGAATTGTACAGGGTGGACACTGGGTCAATAGGTCAGCACGGGCTTCAGTTGATTGATAAACAATAGTTAAAGACCAGAGCTACAATTTGGTACATAGCCTACCCAGCAACAGTGGTGGTGGCTTCCCTTCTTGTCTCCAGTGCGTGGTCTGCCTCCGTGACCCCCTCCCCCCCACCGACCTGCAGATCCCTTTGCCCACAGACTTGGCCTCCACCACAGTCTGTGGAAGAAAATTCCACAAATTCACTACTCTTTAGCTAAAAAAATACCTCTTCACATCTTTTCTAAAAGGTTGGCCCTCAGCTTTGAGACTGTGCCCTTTAGTTCTGGATATCCCACCAGAGGAAGCATGTTCTCCACATCCACCCTATCTAGTCATCTCAACATTCGGTAGGTTTCATTGAGATCCCCTGCATTCTTCCAGATTCCAGTGAGTACAGGCCCAAGGTTGCCAAACGCTCCTCCTACGTCAACCCCTCCATTCCGGGAATCAACCACATGAACCTTCTCTGGACTCTTTTCAATGAAAACTGATCTATGGGGCCCAAAATCAGTTGACAATACTCCGTGCAGCCTGACTAGTGTCTTATAGAGGCTAAGTATCATTTCCTTGCTTTTATATTCTATTCCTCTTGAAATAAATGCCAAAATTGCATTTGTCTACTTTACCACAGACTCACCTGTACATTAACCGTCTAGGAGTCTTGCATGAAGACCCTGATGTTCCTCTGCACCTCTGATGTTTGAACCTTCTCCCCATTTAGATTTTAGCCTGCACTATTGTTCCTTTTACCAAAATGCATTACCGTACATTTTCCAACGCTGTATTCCATTTGCCACTTTTTTGCTCATTCTTCAAATTTGTCTAAGTCCTGCTGTAATCGCATTGCTTCCTCAGCACTACCTACCCTCCATCTATCTTCGTATTATTCACAGACTTTGCCACAAAACCATCAATTCCATTATCCAAATCATTGAGAAACAATGTGAAAAGTAGTGATCCCAATACTGACCCCTGAAGAAAACCACTAGTCACTGGCAGCCATCCAGAAAAGGCCCCTTTTAATCCTGCTCACTGCCTCCTGCCTGTTAGCCATTCCGCTATCCATGCCAGTATCTTTCCTGTAACACCATAGGATTTTATCTTGTTAAGTAGCTTCATGAATGGCACCTTATCAAATGCCTTCTGAAAATCCAAGTAAATAATACTCACTGCCTCTCCTTTGTCCTTCCTGCTTGTTACTTCCTCAAAGAAATCTAACAAATTTGTCAGGCAAGATTTCCCTGTACAAAAACCATGCTGACTTTGATTTATTTTATCATTGGTCTCTAGGTACCCTGAAAACTCCTCCTTAATAATAGACTCCAATACTTCCCCAACTACTGAGATTAGGCTAACTGACCTATAATTGCCTTTCTTTTGCCTTTATCCATTCTCAAAGACTGGAGTAACACTTGCAATCTTCCAGTCTTCCGGGACCAGGCCAGAATTAAGAGATTCTTGAACGATCATGACCAATGCAACCGTTATCTCTTCAGCAACCTCTCTTAAGACTCTGGAATATAGTCCATCTAGCCTAGACTACTTATCCACCTTAAGGCCTTTGAGTTTGCCTTGTACTTTCTCCCTTGTAATAGCAATGACATTCACTCCTACTCCCTGATACTTACAGACATCTGGCACACCGCTTCCACAATGAAGACAGATGCAACATAACCATTAAGTTTATCTGCCATTTCTTTGTCCCCCATTGCTACCTCACCAGCATCATTTTCCAGTGGTCCAATATTAACTTTCATCTCCCTTTTACTCTTCATATAACTGAAAAACTTTTAGTATCGTGCTTTATATTATTGGCTAGTTTGCCTTTATACTTTATCTTTTCCCTTCTTATAGCTTTATCAGTTGCCTTTTGTTGGATTTTAAAAGCTTTCCAAGGGGCCAAGTGGTTAAGGCGTTGGTCTAGTAATCTGAAGGTCGCTAGTTCAAGCCTCAGCTGAGGCAGCGTGTTGTGTCCTTGAGCAAGGCACTTAACCACACATCGCTCTGCGATGATACCGGTGCCCAGCTGTACCGGCCCTAGTGCCCTTCCCTTGGACAACATCAATGGTGTGGAGAGGGGAGACTTGCAGCATGGACAACTGTCAGTCCTCCATACAACCTTGCCCAGGCCTCAGTCAACATTGAAAATCGATGGACAGCAGAAAAAAATCTTCCCAATCAACCAACTTCTTACTCATTTTTGCTAACTTATATGCCCTTTCCTTGGCGTTTATGCAGTCCTTAACTTCCCCTTTCAGCCACGGTTGCCATCCCTGCCATTTGAAAACATTTTCTTTGTGGGCCATACCTATCCTGTGCCTTGTGAACTAGTCCCAGAAACCATCCATTTCTGCTCTGCCGTCTTCCCGCCAGTATCCTCTGCCAATCCATCTGGGCAAACTCCTCTCTCTGGAATTCCCCTTATTCCATTGTGATACTGATGTATACACAGGAGGAAGATCATAGACAGGAGGTGGACATTTAACCTAAATTGCCATTAAGACTAAGACTAAATGGCCTGACAGTTGCTTTACTGTCTTAGTTCTTTGTTCTAAAGTGAGCATTCCATGGACATTGAACTACAGGAAAAAGAGTCACAAATAGAACAATCCCTCCAGAACGCTGAAAGGGGAGGGGAAGTTGTGTCTAGTGCTGGAATTTTGTTCAAGTTACATCATGATGACTAAAGGAAACTAGAAAGCATTTGGTGAGCACTGGTTTGCGCATGGGGCAGCCAACGCAGAAGGAACTACAGACAATCTGGGAGGATACGTGTAAATACAGAATAGGAAATAATTGGGCAATTAATTTGCTGAGAGGCATTGGGAGGTCACTTTACTGGGAAGATGCGGATCAGAGTGGCGTTAAGAAATGGGATTAGAATCCTGATTCACCAAAAGTGTGTTTTCTGAACATTGAATGGACTCACCCATTTTTATATTTTAACTCCTGAGTTTCACAGACATGTCTGATGGTCCAATGGGGTGATTTATGAATTACAAGCTTCTGAGGCATTTGACTGCACTAGTTCAACAACAGACACAAAAAAGTCCGTCTTCACAATGAAAGCCGCTTATCAATGGACTTTACACGGACTGGTGATCCAAGTTGTCCTATCCCACTGTGACTCATAAAGGTGCTGATTATTTTAAACGGCTTATGGAATCTCAAAACTTTTGTTAATAAAGTCACAGTTAAGACCTAAGAAGCAAGTTATTTAGCAGTAGAACTTATTACCCAGAAAAGGAAAAGTCACACAATTGGTGATAAGCTAATAATGTTGGCATGTGAAATTATAGTGGGTAAAAATGTTCTGACAAGACGCAGTACTTGAAATTGAAAAGGTTTCGCACTCGATGATGACTGGTTCTTCGCTTGTGAAGATCAGGAGGGAAGAAGAGTACTCAGGAGCGACGGCACGATCGTTGGTGACCGAGGCCAATTCTGGATCTGCAGGCTGGCACAGTAGGGACTCTGGAACAGCTAGGATGTGGGCACTTGGGCAGCAAGATCCTTCCTGTGTCTCCTCTTCTCTTCAGCAGTTGCTCTTCTGATTTCCTCAGAATTCTTGGCTGCACCGTGGATTGGTGTTCTCCAGTGGTCTCTGTCACAAGCCAGCTGCAGACACTTGTTGATCTCAATATTTGTCTGAGAGAGCTGCTGCTTAATTTGGTCGATGTACCTCTTGCGCAGGGCACCGTGATCTCTCTTGCCCTGAAGGAGTTTTCTGAAAAGTACTGCTTTCGGTAACCTGGAGCTGTCCATACGAGACACGTGGCCTGGCCAGTGGAGCTGCTTGAGCAGCAAAGTGCCTTCAGTGCTTGGAACTTGAACCTTCTCCAGGACCTCGTTGTTGATTTTGCCGAGTACTTTGATGATGAAAAATAACTGCAGAAATATGTAAAAGTTGAGCAAGTCTCGGCAAGGCCCTGGATAAAATGTTATGTCTTTTTCTGACAAAATTCTTTTGAGTGGGAGGAGCAATACTATAAGGAATTATTTGTGATAGGAGGAGTTAGTGTTTGCTTTGATAAACACCTAAAGGGTTGGGCTGATTTGAGAATGTGAAGGATTACTATGTGAGGGCCTGGAGTATGATGGGTCAGAGTCTTAAAGCTCAATACAAGCGACCATAATGTGAAACTGTATGGTGTCATGGGTCAGAGAGTGTGAAGGGTTAGAATGTGCAAAATCAGAGTGTGGAGTGTCAGAATGTAAAGGGTGAAAGTGTGGAGGGTCAGAGTGCAGAGAATGAGAGCGTGGAGGGTCAGAGAGTGGAGGGTCAGAGAGTGGAGGGTCAGAGTGTGAGGGTCGGAGAGTGGAGGGTCAGAGTGTGAGGATCAGAGAGTGGAGGGTCAAAGTGTGGAGGTTGAGAGTGTAGAGGGTCAGAGTGCAGAGAGAGAGTGTGAGGGTCAGAGTGTGGAGATTGAGAGTGTGGAGAGTGGGAGTACTTTTGTTTCAGCACACATGCATGCTTTTTATAATTTCAAAAATAATATTTATTGATAATGTATAAATATACATGAAAAATAAAACATTGCAGGTAACCTTTTCTTGTACCAGATGATCAGCACATTCAACAGCATTGGTGCTCATGCTGTTATCTGGTGCTGGTCTGTGGGACATGCCTTTGCTCGCCCTGTGGCTCTCCCTCAGTATCCCAACGCTGCTGGCTCGTGCTGAACTTGTGCTGAGTCATTCTCTCTCAGCAGCTTTTCCCGGCCCGCCTCTCCTGCTCAAGCTCCTCCTTGCCTCTGAAGCCACTGTTAAATCCAGAGGCAGAGCCAAGAATGAGCAGCGTGCCTACAAGTCGGTAAACTGGCCGCCCCCCGGAGTGCAGCCCCAGCCGGTAAGCCTGTAATCTGTCAATGTTTCTGCTTGTAGCACCACTGACACGCGTCCAAATGCTGAAGGGTTGGTGGGGGTGGTGGACGTGGTGTGATTACACTCCTCCCTCTCCAAAGGAGCTGCTAGGAGGTGTGAGGCATATAGCGGCCCCTCTCTGCCACTCCTCCCTTGTCAGGCATCCTCTCAGAAATCTCTACGTCAAACGGCCCCTGGCCCCTGCCTTCAGCATGGGTGGTATTGACAGGAAGAGCCGGATTTGGTCTCTTACCAGGGGTATCACTCGATTGTCTTCACCACCACGTCCCCTGGAAGTCGAGGAAGGATAGGGCCATCTTCCATCTCTTTGTCAACAGCCTCCCAACCTCATTACCTCCCTCACCCAAGTCTGCGGCAGTTAGGGCCAAGGCTGAAGTAAGGAGTTCGTGCCCAGCTCCCGATCCCGGCTGTCCCGAGCCACCGGCTCTGCTGACAGGCGGTGTGCTGATGGGACCGGGGCTGCTGTGAGTGTGCTGGCCTTGGGCGGGGGTCAGTGACTGGCTCTGGCAGCAAGAGGAAGCTGGAGTGTCCTCAGAAGCCACAGGTGAAGGCTGATACTGGGAGAGCTCAGTGGCTCTACTGCCCTGTAAGGGCCTGACAGAGTTGCTGTGGGCTAACCTGCTTTGTCCACAGACAGGGGTCACTTTTGAATTTGGCTCCAGAAGTTCTCTATGGATCTGTACACCTTCAGCACAGACAACGTCTGCTGCCAGGTCTTTGGTTGACAGTCCAGCAACATCTCTTTCCTGATTCCCACCTCTCCTGGCGACAATGATTCTGGACCATAGAGTCAGGGGGCCCTCATGAGGCTGGCAACTTTGCTCTTTCAAGCAGGCGTTCACTGCATTTCTGTCCACTGCCGTGTTGGTGGGGAGGCAAGTTTGGTGCTTCCGCTCTGGGTGACCTCAGCATTTGTGAAGAAGCCATGTATGTCATAGCCATGTGTTTGCTGTCAGGGGCCTGTCTCCATGTACCACGTGTTCTTTAACACGGGTTTCTCTGCTGTCAGGGGCCTGGCTCCATGTACCACGTGTTCTTTAACACTGGTTTCTCTGCTGTCAGGGGCCTGGCTCCATGTACCACGTGTTCTTTAACACTGGTTTCTCTGCTGTCAGGGGCCTGGCTCCATGTACCACGTGTTCTTTAACACGGGTTTCTCTGCTGTCAGGGTCCTGGCTCCATGTACCACGTGTTCTTTAACACGGGTTTCTCTGCTGTCAGGGTCCTGGCTCCATGTACCACGTGTTCTTTAACACGGGTTTCTCTGCTGTCAGGGGCCTGGCTCCATGTACCACGTGTTCTTTAACACTGGTTTCTCTGCTGTCAGGGGCCTGGCTCCATGTACCACGTGTTCTTTAACACGGGTTTCTCTGCTGTCAGGGTCCTGGCTCCATGTACCACGTGTTCTTTAACACGGGTTTCTCTGCTGTCAGGGGCCTGGCTCCAGGTACCACGTGTTCTTTAACACGGGTTTCTCTGCTGTCAGGGGCCTGGCTCCAGGTACCACGTGTTCTTTAACAATGGTTTCTCTGCTGTCGGGGGCCTGGCTCCATGTACCACGTGTTCTTTAACACGGGTTTCTCTGCTGTCAGGGTCCTGGCTCCATGTACCACGTGTTCTTTAACACATGGTTTCTCTGCTGTCAGGGGCCTGGCTCCAGGTACCACGTGTTCTTTAACAATGGTTTCTCTGCTGTCGGGGGGCCTGGCTCCATGTACCACGTGTTCTTTAACACGGGTTTCTCCGCTGTCGGGGGCCTGGCTCCATGTACCACGTATTCTTTAACACTGGTTTCTCCGCTGTCGGGGGCCTGGCTCCATGTACCACGTGTTCTTTAACACGGGTTTCTCTGCTGTCAGGGGCCTGGCTCCATGTACCACGTGTTCTTTAACACGAGTTTCTCCGCTGTCAGGGGCCTGGCTCCATGTACCACGTGTTCTTTAACACGGGTTTCTCCGCTGTCAGAGGCCTGGCTCCATGTACCACGTGTTCTTTAACACGGGTTTCTCCGCTGTCAGGAGCCTGGCTCCATGTACCACGTGTTCTTTAACACTGGTTTCTCCGCTGTCAGGGGCCTGGCTCCATGTACCACGTGTTCTTTAACACTGGTTTCTCCGCTGTCAGGGGCCTAGCTCCATGTACCACGTGTTCTTTAACACGGGTTTCTCCGCTGTCAGGGGCCTGGCTCCATGTACTACGTGTTCTTTAACACAGGTTTCTCCGCTGTCAGGAGCCTGGCTCCATGTACCACATGTTCTTTAACATGGGTTTCTCTGCTGTCAGGAGCCTGGCTCCATGTACCACGTGTTCTTTAACATGGGTTTCTCTGCTGTCAGGGGCCTGGCTCCATGTACCACGTGTTCTTTAACACTGGTTTCTCCGCTGTCAGGAGCCTGGCTCCATGTACCACGTGTTCTTTAACACTGGTTTCTCCGCTGTCAGGAGCCTGGCTCCATGTACCACGTGTTCTTTAACATGGGTTTCTCCGCTGTCAGGGGCCTGGCTCCATGTACCACGTGTTCTTTAACACGGGTTTCTCCGCTGTCGGGGGCCTGGCTCCATGTACCACGTGTTCTTTAACACGAGTTTCTCCGCTGTCAGGGGCCTGGCTCCATGTACCACGTGTTCTTTAACACGGGTTTCTCCGCTGTCAGAGGCCTGGCTCCATGTACCACGTGTTCTTTAACATGGGTTTCTCCGCTGTCAGGGGCCTGGCTCCATGTACCACATCGTGTTCTTTAACACTGGTTTCTCCGCTGCCAGGGGCCTGGCTCCATGTACCACGTCGTGTTCTTTAACACTGGTTTCTCCGCTGTCAGGGGCCTGGCTCCATGTACCACGTGTTCTTTAACACTGGTTTCTCCGCTGTCAGGGGCCTGGCTCCATGTACCACGTGTTCTTTAACACGGGTTTCTCCGCTGTCAGGGGCCTGGCTCCATGTACCACGTGTTCTTTAACACGGGTTTCTCCGCTGTCAGGTGCCTGGCTCCATGTACCACATGTTCTTTAACATGGGTTTCTCTGCTGTCAGGAGCCTGGCTCCATGTACCACATGTTCTTTAACACTGGTTTCTCCGCTGTCAGGAGCCTGGCTCCATGTACCACGTGTTCTTTAACACGGGTTTCTCCGCTGTCAGAGGCCTGGCTCCATGTACCACGTGTTCTTTAACACGGGTTTCTCCGCTGTCAGGGGCCTGGCTCCATGTACCACGTCGTGTTCTTTAACACTGGTTTCTCCGCTGCCAGGGGCCTGGCTCCATGTACCACGTCGTGTTCTTTAACACTGGTTTCTCCGCTGTCAGGGGCCTGGCTCCATGTACCACGTGTTCTTTAACACTGGTTTCTCCGCTGTCAGGGGCCTGGCTCCATGTACCACGTGTTCTTTAACACGGGTTTCTCCGCTGTCAGGGGCCTGGCTCCATGTACCACGTGTTCTTTAACACGGGTTTCTCCGCTGTCAGGTGCCTGGCTCCATGTACCACATGTTCTTTAACATGGGTTTCTCTGCTGTCAGGAGCCTGGCTCCATGTACCACGTGTTCTTTAACATGGGTTTCTCTGCTGTCAGGAGCCTGGCTCCATGTACCACGTGTTCTTTAACACTGGTTTCTCCGCTGTCAGGGGCCTGGCTCCATGTACCACGTGTTCTTTAACACTGGTTTCTCTGCTGTCAGGAGCCTGGCTCCATGTACCACGTATTCTTTAACACTGGTTTCTCCGCTGTCGGGGGCCTGGCTCCATGTACCACGTGTTCTTTAACACTGGTTTCTCCGCTGTCGGGGGCCTGGCTCCATGTACCACGTGTTCTTTAACACTGGTTTCTCCGCTGTCAGGGGCCTGGCTCCATGTACCACGTGTTCTTTAACACTGGTTTCTCCGCTGTCAGGGGCCTAGCTCCATGTACCACGTGTTCTTTAACACTGGTTTCTCCGCTGTCAGGGGCCTGGCTCCATGTACCACGTGTTCTTTAACACTGGTTTCTCCGCTGTCAGGGGCCTGGCTCCATGTACCACGTGTTCTTTAACACTGGTTTCTCTGCTGTCAGGAGCCTGGCTCCATGTACCACGTGTTCTTTAACACTGGTTTCTCTGCTGTCGGGGGCCTGGCTCCAGGTACCACGTGTTCTTTAACACTGGTTTCTCTGCTGTCGGGAGCAAGTGGAGTAAATCCTTTTCTCCTGATTGCACTGGTGAGTTAGCTACTGGACCTCTTGCTCAAACCAACTGTGGGTCCCTCAGGGCAGCCAGTAAGTGGTGGGCTCCCGTAGGTTAGAATTCGACAGCCTATCAATGTAAAACAGGATGCTGAAGCAGATGGAAACACGGAGCAATAAACACACAAACCACTGGAGGAACCCAGCAGGTCCACAACATCTGTGGCAGGAAATAGACAATGGATGAATGAAATGTTCAGCTGAAAGATGTCAACCTGAAATGCGAACTGTTCATTTCCCTCCATGGATGCTGCCTGACCTTGATTTTATGAGTGAATCATTGTTTGAGAGGAGCCCTCTTTGAATGGCCCTTGGGAACCTTGCCCACCATCTTGTGGTGGGGCTTTGGTCGATGCATGTGTTTAGAGACCAGTCTGATGGAGATGCTGGAGTATTGATCAACACAGAGGTTATTGATCCTGTCATGACGCAGGTAATATGGACATCTCGTGTTCCCTCTCCCCGGTGATGACATCAATCAATATGCACTTATGCACCGACTGCCTTGGTAGATACCACAGAACAGAAATTAACCTTCCTTCTCCTGTATCTTCTGGTTGATCTTACCAGTTCCTGAGTTTGAGGCATTTAGCCAGACACTTAAGTAGGCAAGGCAATTGATCATAATGTGGACAAATGGGACTGGTGCAGATGCACAGGAAACTCAGTATGGATTTATGGACTGAAGGGCCCATGCCTACAAACGTACGATCCTGTCACTTGCCGATCTCACCTCACCATTGTGTAGCCCAGATCAAGACCCTAAGTGTGGATTCTCATTATCGACTACAGCTCGGCATTCAATGCTATCATCTCCTCAAAACTAGCCAATAAGCTTCAAGACCTTGGCCTCAATACCTCCTTGTGCAATTGGATGCTCGATTTCCTCACTTGCAGATTCCAGTCAGTTCAGATTAGCAACAGCATCGCCTCCCATGAGTGCACCACAGGACTGTGTGCTCTACTCACTTCTCACCTGTCAGGGTGTGGCTCACACAGTTCCAATGCCAGAGTCAACTTTTCTGCCAACATCACTGTCGTGGGCCGAATCAAAGGTGGTGACAGATCAGCACACAGGAGGGAGATTGAAAATCAGGCTGAGTGGTGCTGCAACAACAACCTCTTCCTCAATATCGTAAGACCACGGAGCTGATTTTTGACTTTAGGAGGAGGAAACCAGAGGTCCTTGAGCCATTCCTCATCGGGGGGTCAGAGGTGGAGAGGGTCAGCAACTCTAAATTCCTCATGGTTATCATTCAGAGGACTTCTTCTGGGCCCAGCATGTAAGTGCAATTATGAGCAAAACTCAATAGTGCCTCTGCTTCTTTAGGAGTTTAAAGTTTTGGAAGACTTTGTATGACATCTAAATCTTTGGTAAACTTTCATAGATGTAGTGGAGAGTATATTGACTGGCCGCATCACAGCCTGATATGGAAACACCCATGTCCTTGAATGAAAAATTTTCCAAAAGTAGTGCATACAGCCTCTTCCAGCATGGGTAAAGTCCTCCCCAGCATCGAGCACATCCAAACGGAGCATTGTCACAGGAAATCAGCATCCAGCACCATGGACCCCACATCCTGGACATGTTCTTTTCTCATTGCTGCCATCAGGAAGAAGCCTCAGGACTCACACCACCAAGTTCAGGAATAGTTATTATCCCTCAACCATTATGTCCTTGAACCAAATGGGATAACTTCATTTGCCCACCACTGAAATGTTCCCACAACCTATGGATCCACTTTCAAGGATTCTACATCTCATGTTCTCAATATTTATTGTATTTTTATTTATTATTAATATTACTGTTATTATTTCTGTTTGTATGTGAAGTTTGTTGGCTTTTGCACAATGGTTGTTCACCTTGTTGGTATGGTCTTTCATTAATTCTATTACAATTACTGAATTTATTGTGGGTGCCTGCAGGAAAACTAATCTCAGGGTTGTATATATCTACTTTGATAATAAATTTAGTTTGAACTTTGACGTTGATGCTGCCTGGGAGAGGCTACTTGTCTGTGCCAGAAGCCAGAATTTCCCCACAGACTCACCTGCTGGATTTGGAAGAGCAGCTGGGTCAGGAAATGTCATCAAGGAAGGAGGTCTCCTTGCTCTGTGCCTCAGGAAAACTCAGATCCAGAGTCGTCACAGTGGACGAGGAGCTATGGTCTGACCTGTGTTGTGGATTCTGTCCCTGCATGGAGCCCCAAGAGAGACATATGGTGTATGGCCTCTTTCAACCACCAAAAGCCAGTCGAGATGGTCTGTTGGGATCGCTTCTGACATTTGCCTCCCTTGAGAAATCAGTCCTACACTTACCTGCCCTCCCCAATATCTGGCATCTTCTTCTGCACATTCAGAAGCTAACCTGCAAATCGCCGCCAATTTGTTCCCTGAAACTTGTGATGGAATGGGATTTACGCTCAGCACCTTCAAAATGAAAGGTCCTCTCCCGGCCTGCCCACTGTGAAACACTGTCCTGCAAACGTGCAGCACACATAGCACAGTGGGTCAGGCAGCATCTGTGGAGGGGAATGGACAGTTGACGATATGGATCACGTACTTCATCTGGACTGGAAAACAAGAGCGGTGATAGCCAGTAGAAAGGAGTGAAGGGCAAGGATGGTGCAAGAGCTGGCAGGACATAGGTGGATCCAGATGAGGAGGGGAAATAAGCAGATTAGGCAAGGGGAGAGTGGGGATGTTGTCAGAGGTGATAAGTGGAAGTGAGCAAGGGCTGAAGAAGTTGGAGTCTGACAGGAGGGGGAAGGTAGACCATAGAATCAAGGGAGGTAGGGACGGACCCACCACAAAACCTATAGTTCTTTCCATGTTCTGGGAGGAACTGAGGGCTGACACTTACCACAGCCTTCAATATATTAGATATGCTTTCGTTGGTCAAGGAAATCAAGGCCTCAAATAAAACACAGGACTAACGATTGACTGAGACACACAAGGTGCTGGTGGAACTCATGACGGCATCAGTGGAGGGAACTAAACAGTTGACATTACAGGCCAAGACCCTTCAGCAGGGCTGGAAAGGAAGGGGGCTGCAGCCAGACTAAGAAGGAGGGGCAGACGATGAAGATCCCTATCCTCATATATGCTTCTGAGATCAAGACTTCCCACACGCATACCTCAGTGTTCCAGAGTGATATTCCCAAAAATGTTTCAGCGGAATATTCCACTGGAAGGATAAGTGATCCAACTTTCCCGGGAACGAGGTGCCTGTTTCTCTTGTCAGTTGATTACTTTGGCCTTAGCTATGTCATTCACAGGCTTAACATCACATCTTCCATTTTGATGCAGGTGTTGGAAATCTGGAGTGAGCGATAAACTGCTGGAACAATTCAGTGCGTCGAACTGTATCTGTGAGGGATGGGATGGTCAACCAATTGGGTAGAGACCCTGCGTCAGGACTGAAGTTTTTCAAGGTAAGAGGTTACCAGAGGGATATACTCAGGGATGTGTTCATTCATTGGAAGGTGTTTCCAGAGGAAAGCATTCAGGGATAAGGTCATAATACAGAGGAACGGAATTAGGCCACTAAGCCCATTGAGTCCGCTCTATCGTTCCATCATGGCTGATCTCAGATCCCACTCAAACCCTTACACCGGCATTCTCGCCATACCCTTTGATACCCTGATCGATCAGGAAACAATCAACTTCCACCTTAAATATACACACGGACCTGGCCTCCACTGCAGTCTGTGGCAGAGCATTCCACAAGTTTAGTACTCTGTTTAAAACAATTGTTCCTTACCTCTGTTCTGAAGGGTCACCCCTCAAGTTTGAGGCTGTGCCCTCTAGTTCTGGATATCCCCACCATAGGAAACATCCTCTCCACATCCACCCTATCTAGCCCTTTCAACATTCAGCAGGTTTCAATGAGATCCCCACACATGTTTCTAAATTCCAGTGAGTATAGGCCCAAAGCGACCAAATGCTCATCATATTTTACCCTCTTCATTCCTGGAGTCATTTTCATGAACCTCCTGTGACTCTCTCCAATGACAACACATCCCTTCCAAGATATGAGGACCAAAACTGTTGACAATATCTCAAATGCAGCCTGATTAGTGAGTTATAAAGCCTCAGCGTTGACTCCTTGCTTTTATATTCTATTTCTCCCTGAAATAAACGCCTACATTGCATTTGCAATCTTTACCACAGACTCAATCTGTAAATTAACCTTCTGGGAGTCTTGCACGAGGACTCCTACGTCCCTCTGTACCTCTGATGTTTGAACTATGTCTCATTTTGATAATAATCCACACTATTGTTCCTTTTACCGAAATTCATTATCATATATTTCCCAACACTGTATTCCACCTGCCACTTTTTTGCCCATTCTTCCAATTGGTCTAAGTCCTGCTGCAATCGCATTGCTTCCTCAGCCCTGCATATCCTATCTTCATCTCATTTGCATACTTTGCCACAAAGCCATGAATTACACTATCTAAATCATTAACAAACAATGTGAAAAGTAACAGTCCCAATACTGACCCCTGAGGAACACCACACTGGCAGCCAACCAGAAAAGGCCCCCTTTATTCCTACTCACTGCCTCCTGCCTGTCAGCCCTGTAACACCACAGGATTTTATCTTGTTAAGCAGCCTCTTGTGTGGCACCTTATCAAATGCCTTCTGAAATCCAAGTAAATGACATCCACTGCCTCTCCTTTGTCCACCCTGCTTGTTACTTCCTCAAAGAACTCTAACAGATTTGTCAGGCAAGATTTCCCCTTACAGAAACCATGTTGACTTTGACCTACTTTATCATTAGTCTCCAAGGATGAGTCCATTCATGTGGAGAAGTTAGAGAGGAAAACATTCAGGGATGTGTTCAAAGCCTCCTTTTGCTTTCCTCTTCCAAAATACGTTTATTCAATGGTTACAGAATACAATATTACACTTCTTCACCATACACATCATTTACAATTTTGAACTATTACATGCTCATCACTGTGGTCCCAGAAATGTCCCATTGCATTCATGCACACCTCAGGCCATTTGCCAGGGACACACTGGCACAGTCATAACCCCAGCTTGGGAGCAACCCTCAGCTGCCCAGCGCACAGACCCATGAACAGCCACCTTGGCCGTGTCTAGAGGAACCCTAGGTGAGCCAGCTCCCTCCGCACTGCGCTGGGACCAAGGATGAGGTGTATGGGGCTAAAGTGTGACCAGATCTTCTGGAGCACCTGCCGGACTTCTGTGGCCCTCCAACTTGTGACTGCTCGTAGTGAAGGAGGATCTTTGGGATGGTGCTGAGGACCTGAAATTCATTTATTGGAAGCAAACAGGACACTGCGCAACAGCCTCTTCACACACCCCATCAGCCATCCCCACCCCTCTATGGAAGTGTCTGTGGTTCAAACGTTTGCCTCGTCAGTGACCCCATAATCTGGGAGGGTGCAGGTCACCTTCAATGCTGAGGGACTGCTTCAGAAGATGAGGGGAGCAGTTGCGTATTTTTCTTTGTTTGCACACAGCGGCTATTATTGAATCTCTGCAGCACAACATACACCGGTGGTCACAGAGGGAGAGGGTTCATGTGGTAACATGTACACAGTACTCGTAGGCACAAAGCTAGCCAGCTGCACAGGCTAGGAGCAGGATGCAGAGTGAGAGAGGCTGTGTGGCTGGGAAAGTACCTGGCAGGTGGAATGAGGTGTGCAATTGTGAGGAACTCTCCCACTTTCATAGAAAGACAGAAAGGGTCACGGTGCTTTGTTCTTTGGCAAGAGACTTAAAGATGTTCTGGTGTTCAGACAGACCAAAATATCCGTGTATTAAATGAACATGCAGGTGTAGCAATTTCATTGAGAAGGCAAACAAAGTGTTGCTCACTATAAGACAATGAGAGTCATCTAACTCCAAATATATATGGCCCCAGTACAACCAGATATGGAGATTGATGTACTGGCCTTGTCTCCCCTGCAAGGAAGGATATAGTCCAGATAGAACATGTGCAAAACAAGATCATGAGGGTTCATTCAAACTCTGAATGACTGTGAAAAATAACACAGGGTAAATGGAAGGGAGAATCATTGGGAATGACAATGTGGCCTCTGCTTCAGTTTCAATGTCCGTCTTGCCTGGTTCAGCACAGCATGACGGGCTGCATGGCGTGTTCCAGTGCTAAATGGTTCCGTATTCTGCCGCAGTCTGAGCTCATGCAGTCCGGGGAACGTGATAATTCCAGCTACTCTCCATGAGAAAGGCTCTGTTCCACAAGTTGCCTGTGAGAGCGTTATATTTGTTGTTGTTCCAGCTGCTGCCAATAACCATGACGACGCCTCCGGCATCCATTCAACATTCCACTGCCTCTCCCCCTTGGGAACAGGCAGCATTGTCGTGTATAAAGTACTTTGATCAATGAAAATAACACATCTATTGTTTCCACTTGCACACACCAATCACCACTCCTTTGCTCAGTCCTACCTTCTCTCTCCAGCTGTTCACTATTTCTACTTGTGCACACCAATCTTCCTCTTCTCTTTACTCACACCTCCCTCCTCACTCTCCAGCTGTTCACTGTTCCAACTAGTGCACACCAATCACCACTCCTTGCTCAGACCCCCCTCCTCTCTCCAGCTGTTCACTGCTTCCAGTTGTACACACCAATCTTCATCTTCTCTTTGCTCAGCCCCGCTTCCTCACTCTCCAGCTGCTCACTGTTTCTACTTGTGCACACCAATCACCTCTCCTTGCTCAGCCCCATCAGAGTGTGACTGAAAATGGATGTACTCTGGGAATTGCACGACAGAAATGTGAAGATCATTTAAAGAGCACTTGCAGGAGATTCAGGATAACTCTGTCCCATTCAGGCAGGGAAAGGATGACAGTGTTGTTGACAAGGTAAGCAGAACATCTAGTTAAAAGGAAGAAAAAAAAAACATATTTAATGTTCAGGAAGCAAGGGTCAAACAGGGCTCTGGAGAGTTACAAGGTAGGCAGGAAGGATCATAAGAATGGGCTTAGGAAAGCTGGAAGGGACATGACAAGACTTTAAAACACCAAGGCATTCTACATGTATGTGAAGAACAGAATGATGACTAGACTGAAGGTAGGACCGATCAGTGATAGAAGAGGAAATGTGTGACTGGAGTTGGAGGAATTTGGAAAGGACCTTAATGGATATTGTGCTTCAGTGTTCACGTGTGAGAAAGGCTTTGACGTTTGTGAGGAAAGCACGAAGCAGGGTCTTGGACCAAAATGTCAACTGTTTATTCACTTCCATGGATGCTGCCTGACGTGCTGAGTTCCTCTAGCACTTTGTGTATGTTGCTTCAGGTTTCCAGTATCTGCAGAATTTCTTGTGTTTATGATACGATAGAACATGTTCACATGAAAGAAGAGGATGTGCTGGAAATTTGCAATAACATTAGAATAGATAAGTCCCTGGGGCTGGACAGGATATACCTCAACTTACTACAGCAAGTGAGGGAAGAGACTGTTGTGCCTTTGGCGATGATATTTCCATCCTCGTTGGCCACAGGAGTAGTGCCAGAGAATTGTGGCAAACAATATTCCATTGTTTAAGACAGGGAGTAAGGATAACCTTGGGAATTATAGGCTAGTGAGGTTTACTTGTGGGCTAATTTTTGGAGAAGATTCTTGGAGACAGGATTTACAAGTATTTGAGAAGCATCATGTGATTAGGAATAGTCAGCACGGCTTTGTGACAAATAGGTCATGCCTCATGGACCTGTATTATTTGAGGATATGACAAAGCACATTGATGAAGGTAGAGCTGTGGATGTGGTGTAAGGCATTTGATAATGTTCCCCATGGTAGGTTCATTCAGAAAATGAAAAGGCATGAGATCCAGGGAAGCATATGGATTCAGAAATGGCAGTGGATGGTTGTAGCCAAAATGTTTTTTACACGGTGCTTGGTATCCAGTGATGTTCCACAGGGATCTGTTTGGCACATTGCTCTTCGTGATTTTTGAAAATGACTTGGATGAAGAAGCGGACAAGGAGGCAAGTAATATGCAGATGAAGTTTTGGATAGTGTAGAACGTTGTCATAATTGATAACGGGATATTTATAGGATGCAGAGCTGGGCTGGGAAGTAGCAGATGGAGTTCTACCCTGAAAAGTGTTTTTTGTTACTTTGGAAGGTTGAATTTGAAGGTAGAATACAGGGCTAATGGCAGGATTATTAGCAGAATGGAGAAACAGAGGAGGTCCACGTCCAAAGTTATGGTGTAAGTTGATAGGGTTGTTAAGAAGGTATATGGTGCATTGGCCATTAGGTAGGGTGATTATGCTTGAGAGCCGTGAGGTAATGTTGCAGCTCTATAAAACCCTGGTAAGACCACCCTTGGAATATCGTGTTCAGTTCTGGACACCTCATGATAGGAAGGATGTGGAAGTTTTAGAGAGGGTGCAGAGAGATTTACCAGCATGCTGCCTGGATTGGAGAGCATATCTTATCAGGATAGGTTGAGTGAGCTTGGCATTTCTCTCTGGAGTGAACGAGAATGAGTGTGAGTTGATAGACGGGTACAAGATGATAAGAGGCATAGATCGAGTGGATAGCCAGAGGCTTTATCCCCAGGGTGGAAATGGGGCATATTTTAATTTGATTGGAGTAAAGTACAGGGGGATGTTAAAGGTAAGTGTTTTAAACAGAACGGTGAATGCATGAAATGTCCTGTCAAGTGTGATGGTAGAGACCGACACATTGGAAGCATTTAAGAAATTCTTAGACAGGTACATAGACGATAGAAAAATGATGGCACTGTATGAGGGAAGGGTTAAATCGATTTTAGAGTAGATTAAAAGGGTGGTGTAACATCATGAGCTGCAGGGCCTGTACTGTTCTAAAAACACGGTCTCTCTGTAATGATGCTTCCTTGTTCACACATTAGTGTGCTATCGTCTGCCTGCCTCTCACTGGCATTCATCGCCCTCTTCCTCCCCTCTCTAATCCCTCCCTCCTCCTCCCTCCATTTCTGCCTCACCCTCTCTTTCTCTATTTCCCTCTCTGTCTTCCTTTCTTTCTCCCTGCCTGCCATTTTCTCTGTCTTCCCCTTTCTTGGCCTCTCCTTGAGTGTCTGCCCTCTCTGTTTTCCTCTCTCTTGCATTCGTCCCCTTCTCTCATTCCTTTCGCTTCACCTTCCTCTCCCCGTCATCCCATGCTCTCTGTTTCTCCCTCCTTTTTCCTCTCTGTCTCTTCTTTCTTTCTCTCCCTCTCCTCTCTCCCTTTTCTCACAAAACACCTCTCCTCCACCTTTGCCTTTCTTCATTTCTCTCCTTCATCATCTCAGGAGTCCACTTCTGGTTCTCTAACTTTTGTCCCTGTGGGACTGCCCTGGGACCATGCGTTCTTTAGGTTGACCTGTGATAATTTACCTGCTGATATTTGATTCTGCCACCCCTGACAGGTCCCTGCTCACCCCTCTGGGGTTAGTCCACATGACCCTGGTTATTAACCTGAACGTTTTGATTCAATGAGTGCTATTCTCCGAGGGCTTCCTGCTCATACACAGCCCATGGCTCCTTTCCGAGAAACAGATTCCACGCTCTCTCCTTCCCGAGGAGCTAGATATACAAAGGGATTCTCCTGCACACAATTCGGAACATCATTACTTTTCCCTTTACAGTAACATTGTCCCACTGATTTTCAGGTGACTATAATAGGACATAGAACAGCCTGGTAACATGCCCTTTGGCCCACGATGTCTGTGCCGAAGAGGTTCCTTCTGTCTGCATGTGATGCATATCTCTCCACTCCTTGCCTCTGTACATGCCTGTCTCCATGCCTCTTAAACCTTGCTGTCATATCTGCCTCCACCACCTCCCATGGCAGCCTGCCAGTCCATTCCAGGTACCCGTCACTCTCTGTGTAAAACATCTTTGCTCTGCACATCTGTTTGACAGCATTGAGGAGGTATCTGCATGAGCATTTGAGTCACCCAGACTGACATGGCTAAGTGCCCAGGCCTTGAAGAGAGGATTAATACAGAGGGGTTCCCACCAGTCAGTGTGGGCATATTTGGCCAAATGGCATGTTTTTGTATGATTTCACGATCCTGGCAGGGACTTGTTCTATCACTGAGCAGCTGTGAACCATCTGATTGGCCTGTCAGAGTTTCCTTTGGGAACTAGTTGACTTGATCAGCATTTCTGATCTGGCTATTGTTCACGATTGCACTTAACCAATTTCCCCCGGGATCAATAATGTATGACTGTGACTATGACTATGACTATGACTAATAGAAAAAATGGCAGCGCATTGGATTAATCATGTAGATGTCATTAACCGTTCCTGTTCTCTTTTGGCAGATTGAGAGCTGAGGAATCTTTTGGAGGAGACAGGCACTGTCTGGGTGTGTTCCCACGAGCGATGGACCAGGCCACACAAAGACTCAGTCCCCTCCCTGTGGTTGTAATCGGTAAGATAGCATCTCCGACCAATCACTCCAACATCTGGTAACCCCACCATGCTGGAGTGCATAATCTCTGCAATACTTACTTCTGAGAGGGGGTCAGAGTGTCCAAACTCCTCATACCATCATCCCTCTCTATTCATGCTGAATTCAGATAAACATTTTTGTTTTTTATATCATCAGACATTCTGCCACCTTCTTCTGACATCATAAGGTGGTTATCATATTTTCCGGCCGTCAGGCTCACTGCAATGTTTGTCAGCACGAAGGTGGGTGGATTATATCAGAGTGTGCACCAGCTCCAATGACCTACCTGATCAAAACCTCGAACTACCAGAGACCCAGGTTTGATTCTGACCTCAAACCCTCAAACTACCAGAGACCCAGGTTCGATTCCCACCTCAAACCCTCCAAGTACCAGAGACCCAGGCTCGATTCCCACCTCAAACTCTCCAAATACCAGAGACCCAGGTTCAATTCCCACCTCAAACCCTCCAAGTACCAGAGACCCAGGTTCGATTTCGACCACAAACCCTCAAACTACCAGAGACCCAGGTTTGATTCTGACCTCAAACCCTCAAAGTACCAGAGACCCAGGTTTGATTCTGACTTCAAACCCTCAAACTACCAGAGACCCAGGTTTGATTCTGACTTCAAACCCTCAAACTACCAGAGACCCAGGTTTGATTTCCACCTCAAACCCTCAAACTACCAGAGACCCAGGTTCGATTCTGACCTCACACCCTCCAAGTACCAGAGATCCAGGTTCGATTCCGACCTCAAACCCTCCAAGTACCAGAGACCCAGGTTTGATTCCCACCTCAAACCCTCAAAGTGCCGGAGACCCAGGTTCGATTCCCAACTCAATTGTTGTCTGTGTGGAGCTTTTGCGCTCTCCCTAGAACCTGTAGGGTTTTGCCCAGGTGCTCTAATTCCCTCCCCACATCCCAGAGGCGTGTCGGTCAGATGGTTAATTATGCACTGTAATTCATCCCCAGTGTGAAAGTGCATAAGGAGTCTGGGGGTGGGGTTGTAACTGTGAAAATGGGATTAATGTAGGATTCATGTAAATGGGTAGTTGATGGGCAGTATGGACCTGGTGTGCTCAGCTACCTGTTTCTGGCTGACTCACTCTGTGATTAAGCATTTGCCTGCAGGATATTGTAACTCTCCTAAATGTAATCTATTGCTTTGAGCTTCCATTTGCCTTGGGAAATCTGTGTCTCCCTTCCAGGAAGGGTATAGTCATTTTCACTGGTCAAAGGCAGGAGCTGAGCTACAATACTCAGCATATGAAGTGAGCTGTGTCTGGTTGAGGTGCTAGTGCCTGTTCCCAGCCAGCTCCCTTGACTGGGAGGGTGCAACCTCATCAGCAATTACTGCCACCCCACCATG
Organism: Mobula hypostoma; assembly: GCF_963921235.1. NCBI lineage: Eukaryota > Metazoa > Chordata > Chondrichthyes > Myliobatiformes > Myliobatidae > Mobula > Mobula hypostoma. Next base: position 305,241 of record NC_086110.1, on the reverse strand, counting down.
ACCCCCCTCCATTACTGCCTAAAGCTGCTTCTGTGTACACCAAACCCTGGGCAGAAATCCCTGCAGTTTAAATCTCACAGCTTTAATTTCAATACCTACTGTCCCATGACAACCTTGACTGTGGGCTCTCTGCCTCCAACCTCTGAAACCTCACTTCAGCCTGTGATTCTCTCATGAACTCTAGCCTGAATTAATGGTCTTTTGAGGTGATTGGCTGAGACTAAAGAAATATTAGTCTCTTTGGACTGGCAGATGTACAGCCTGTGCGTGGGTAACAAGCAGGTTCTATTCTTGCAAACAGGCTTATGTTGTTTTTGCCCTTAAGTCAGAAAATAGAAGAAAATCACTTGATCTGGTGACTGTACCTCGGCGATATTGTAATGCATGGCATCTAAAGCATGTCAAAATGTTGGAGAAACTCAACGAGTCAGGCAACATCTACAAAGGTGCTCTATTTTCCTCCACTGATGCTACCTGACCTGCTCAGTTCCTCCAGCGTTTTGTTTATGTTGCACAATTAGTCAAAGCTGGGAAGGAGAACAAACTATTTTGGCCATTTGTAGGGATGAATTTATCTACCCACAAGGGATTTTTGAATTTAATAATATTATGGGAGTTTGTTCCTATGTAGGCGTGAAAATAAATCGGGTATTCCTAGGTGAGAAGTCAGGGACCAAAGAAGAGCTTGACAAAATATCTGGATGATTGAAGATTCCATACAATATAAATAGAAGCTTCAATTGTGGAGAAGTGTGAATTGGGTTAGCAGTTAATCAGTGGGAACAAGCAGGAATAATGCAAACCAAAATTACGTCTTTCTTTGTATTTATAGGGAAGTCACAGCCATTGATTCCTCAGGAGACTAAAGAAATGTATCTGTCCCCTTTAACTTTTATTGATCTCCATGGGGAGCATCCTATATGACAACTGCTCTGCTCTGGGCCGCAAGTGACTGCGGAGAGCTGCGGTTTTAGTTCAGCACTTCACAGAAACCAGCCTTCCCTCTCCGGAGGTAAAACAAAGACTTCACCCACCCCGGACACTCGTGTCTCCCCCTCCCACTGGGCAGATGACACACGTCTGAAAGCACGTTCCAACAGGCTGAAGGACAGCTCTTTTATGACCATTGAGTTTACCATCGATTTCATCATTATCTTCTCCCTGCTCCGCACTTTCTCTGGAACATTCTATTCTGCATTCTGTAATTGCTTCCTCTTGTTCAACCTCAATGCATTCGCAAATCAATAAACCAGTTTACCGATGGACATTCTGGATGGGGAGTGGTAGTAACTGTTGGGTGGTGAGAAAAGCAAGAAGGCGCTGTTCAGGCTATGATGAGGAAGGGGAGGTGGGAAGAAAAGAGAGCTGAGAGGGGATGGTAAGGGTGAGGAGAGCGGGGGACTGGGTGAATAATGGCAAAGGAGTGGAATGGAGATGGGAACAGTGAGATTCAGGGGTGATTGAGGGGAGTGAAGCAGAGAGAGGTGGAATTGTTGAGGGAGTAGAGAGAAGGGAACGGAGGGATAAGGACATAGTTGCAGAGGAGCGGGATGGAAACATTACTTTCTGCAGTCACCCCAGTGGATGTTGGGGTGGGGTTTACAGTGATGTCTGGAGAGGATGTTGACTGCTGCATCCTGACTATCTCATTCCCCATCCCATACCACTATGAGCTCCTCTGTCTCTGAGCAGAGCCTTGCTGAGTGTATTATTTCTCTAGCAGCTGAGGATCTTCACAACCTCTGACAGGGTTTTGTGTCTTTCAACAGGGAATGGGCCCTCTGCCATTTGTCTGTCCTACTTCCTGTCTGGATATCGGCCTTACTTTAAGGAATCTTCAGTCCATCCCAATCCAATTCTTCAACGGAAATTGGAGGCAAATCTGAGGAGATCCATCGTCGATCAGGTAACGTAAAGTGACTAAGTTTGAGGATGAATAACAGGGAGACTGTGCTGCATTTGATCTTTCTCCCCTTTCAGCTTTTGAACCATACAGTATGCTTAAAGAATGATGAATGTTTCTAGCACAGTTAAACAGACTTACTGTATAAAAGCCATGTGTCATACAGAGAGGTTAAGGCCCTTCAGCCCACTGAATTCATGCTAACCATCTGCTACCCATTTACACTAAAATGACATTAATACTGCATTTTTATTCTTCCCACAGTCACCATCAAATCCCCCATGGTTTCAACCCCTCACTCACACACTGGGGGTAATTTAACAGTCCCCTATCAGTCAATCACATCAATCCATTCAGTCAGAGAGAGAGCATGTAAACTCCACACAGAGAGCACCGGAAGTCGAGACTGAACCTGCTGGGTGGCAGCTCTGCCTACTGTGTCACTGCCCAGTACATTTTTGAGGTCCATTCATGCACCATCATGTTCCAGCTCTCTCAAAATGTAATCACACTTATTTTTTATTTTTTCAAACCATATTTCTTCACTGTCAAGAACCCGCTTGACTTGTTTCCGTAATCACCTTCCCAGGCAGAGGATATCTGCTCCCTGCTTTTGCTTTTTCAGAGACCTTGCTCAGTACCTGCTCTCCCTGCAAGGTTCAATTCACAGTCTGAAGAGATAGTGGAAGCTGGTAAAGACTGGGCTATGTTATCTGACCATCTCCTCAATTGTCCGTCACCCACGTCATTCCTGTCTCGCCACTGTCTTGCCTTCTTTATAACCAGGTTAGATCCTCAGAGATCATGACACCCAGAAACTTGAAACTGCTCACTCTCTCCACTTCTAAACCCTCTATAAGGATTGGTTATGAAGACCCTGTTAAAAGAAGACAGTTTTTGTTTGATAATGCCCCTGTGTTGTGTTTTTAATGACCTTACCACAGTAAAGGTACTATTTAACTGAAGAGCAACATCAGCCTCCTCTTAAATATCAACACTTGACATTGGAGTCATGCACAGACTGGCACTGGGAAAGAGAGGAATATTCCCCCTGGTGTTCAGATGCCAGTCTGGCAGTTTGGTGGACACATTTGCATGTTGCTGTTATTACTTTCAGATTTATTACATAAAAAATGTAACTGTTCTAACAGAGGATAGAATCCAAATTCAGATTTAAACTTTATTTAGAGATAAAGCATGGTAACAAGCCCATGGCACACAGTTGTACACATTGGACCAACTAACCGACTAACCTGTTTGTGCAAGAAAACTGGAATACTGTACCTGGAGAAAATGCAGGCGGTCACACAGAGTGTAGAAACTGCTTACAGATAGTGGTGGGAATTGAATCGCAGTCGCTGGGGCTGTCATACCGTTATGCTGACCATTACACTGCTGTTTCACCCCACACATCGTCTGGTCACTGTCCCATGGGATTTCTGTATCCTGAACACCCTGTAACACAGTCACATCTCACCAATATTCCTAGATTCACTTGGGGTCTGGTCTTGGGTTTTCAGCTTTCCAACCTCCCATTTCTCCTCTTCATATCCTAATGGTTCCAGTTTACAGTGCCCCACACATGGAACACACAGCCTGGGAAATAGAACAGTACAGCACACGAACAGATCCTTTGGCCCACAAACTTGTGGCGAACTCATTCAGTTAATGACACCAAATCCCTTCATCCCACACATGGTCCATTCACTGAACATTCATGTGTCTATCAAGGAGCCTCTTAAATGGCTCTATAGTATCTGTCTCCAGCACAACCACTGGTAACACATTTCAGGCATCCACCATTCTATGTGAAATAAAATTCTGCCCGGTACATCTCCTTTGAACCTAGACCCTCTGACTTCAAATGCATGCCCTCTCATATTGGACATTTCAATCTTTGAAGATACATAAACTTCTGTCGGTCTCCACCACTCCAGAATAATCAATCCAAGAATGTCCAGACTCTCCTTACAGCACATACCCTCTAATCCAGGCAGTACCCTAGTAAACCTTTTCTGCACCTTGAGGGCTCAACACAGGCAGGCTTTCCCCACTGATTTTTGGTGGGACTAGAATGAGAGTTCATAGGTTAAATGTGAAAGGCGAAATATCTAAGGGGAATCTGAGGGTAGGTTAAATGTGAAAGGCGAAATATCTAAGGGGAATCTGAGGGTGGTAAGTGTATGGAATGAGCTGCCAGTGGAAGTGAAGGATATAGGTTTGATTTCAACATTTAAGTACATGGATGGGAAGGGTGTTGAAGGCTGTAGTCTAGGTGTGGGTCAATGGAACAGGTCAGCATGGATTAGATAGGCTAAATGGACTGTTCCTGTGCTGTGCTGATTCTATGATTTTCCAAACCCTATAACGGGGCAACCAGAACAGAATGCAGTACTCCAGATGCAGTTTTATAAAGCTCAAGCCTAACTTGATGACTCTTGAAATATTTGGACATAATAAGACATAATTATTGTTTAATTGGCCTGTTCAAAGGTCCTATAACAGTGGGACAGAAGCTTTCTTTCAGACTAATAGTATGAGTTCTCAAGTTTTTGGATCTTTAACCCAGTGAGAGGGGTGACAAGAGAAGATGACTCGGGTGGGATGTTGGCTGCTTTCCCAAGATAGCCATAATTGTAGACAGAGACAGTGGAGGGAAGGCTGGTTTGCACATTGGGCTGGGCTGTGATCACAACTCTCTGCTATTTCTTGGAGTTGTGGGCAGAGAAGTTCCCATACAAATCTATGATGCATCCTAATAGGATGCTTTCTGTTGTGCACCTGTACAAGTTGTGAGGGTGTTTGGGGAAGCTGCTTATCCTCAGGAGGAGGTAGAGGTGTTGGTGTGCTCCTTCTGGGGAAGCTGCTTATCCTCAGGAGGAGGTAGAGGTGTTGGTGTGCTCCTTCTGGGGAAGCTGCTTATCCTCAGGAGGAGGTAGAGGTGTTGGTGTGCTCCTTCTGGGGAAGCTGCTTATCCTCAGGAGGAGGTAGAGGTGTTGGTGTGCTCCTTCGCTCATGATGACCACATGTTTGGACCAGGACAAGTTATTGGTAATGTTTACGTTTACATCCAGAAACCTGAAGATGAGAAGTTAGAATGCAAAGACTTCTTCTGCTTGGAACTAGGGAAATAATTGTCTGTAGCAGTACATGTGGGATGTGTTGGAGGCTTTTTGCTGAGCATTTCACCATTACACTCCTCTTCATCAGTATCATCATACTCTTCTCTATCTACCCTGCTGTTCCCAGAACCTGGAGTTCCTGTCTGAGGGATTGGAGGGCCGTTCCCACAGTCCAGTTGCCGTCCTGTTCGATTCCATCCTGCGACCTGATGCTGATTTGGGCGTATCCTTAGATTCTGTGCTGAGCTGGAGACTTGAACCAGACCAATACATTCCTCACCTAGTCCTGGGCAAGGGACCTCCTGGTGGAGCTTGGCATGTAAGTATGAAAATATTTCCAAACAGCTCCAGGTTATTTATTATTTTTAGATTATGAGAAATCTCAGTCCTCTTTTATTGTGATTTAGAAATACATACATGCATTAAGAAATGATACTGTGTTTCTCCAGAAAGATATCACAGAAAACAGGACAAACCAAAGAACAACACTGACAGAACCACATAATTATAACATATAGTTACAGCAGTGCAAAGCAATACCATAATTTGATAAAGAACAAACCATGGGCATGGTAAAAAAAATAGTCTCAAAGTCCCCAAGTCGATCGACTCCCGAGTCCCCGATAGCAGGCGGCAAAAGGGAGAAACTCCCTGCCATAAACCTCCAGGCACCGTCAACTTGCCGATGCCTTGGAAGCAGCCGACCACAGCCGACACCGAATCCATCCATCCGAAAACTTCGAGCCTCCGACCAGCCCCTCCGATACAGCCTCCCAAGCGCCATCCTCTGCCGAGTGCCTTCGACCTCGCCCCGGCCGCTGAAACAAGCAAAGCTGAGGATTCGAGGCCTTCTGCTCCGGAGATTCCGGTTACCACACAGTAGCAGCGACAGTGAAGCGGGCATTTCAGAAGTTTCTCCAAATATTCCTCCGTACTCTCACGTCCATCTCCATCAAATCAGAATTGTGCACGGTCCCCTACTTGGCAGATTACAGATGTCATTCACCAGAGAGGCCACGCGCGCTGCCGTAGCGCTGCCATCTTCTCCTCCCTCTTTTGCTGCCTTGGTGCTCCTGGCTGTGCCCGATTCTAGTTGATTAGTTTGATTAGTTGATAGGATAGTCTTGTTTATATATGCATATAGCACTGTGTCACCCGTTCTTCACGGTAGCGCACACACACACACGCGCGCACACACACACACACACACACACACACACACACACACACACAGACAATTAAGGATAAGGAAACAGTTTGTTCCAGTTACACTTACACTGTCCGACCAAATGTCCTTCCATCCTCAGTCACTTTATGCACCTCTTCCACCACAGATTGATCAACAGTTGTATAAGATACTGTGACAGAGCAATAAACGACAGCCCAAACTTTCTCTTCCCCACTTCTATCAAATTCTTGAACCAGCCTTTAAAACCGTAATTGTACCTTGGATTATATTTCCCAACTTGCACTAATGTTGCATAGCTCCACTCAGGCTCCCAGCCGGGTGCCGGTGTTGATTTTAACTTGCATCATCCAGTATAGCACTGGGCTAGACGTGCCCAGGCATCATACCTGATGAAGATGATGGAGTTTGTCATCGAAATATTGGTTTAAATTGACACCTGGACTTAGCTGGGAAGTGAAAAGTTTATGAGCCATATATGCCGGGAAAACACTGGCTCCTTTTTGCATTACCATCACTAAACGTTTATTTTGCTGTGTAAGTTGTGCATGGATCATGGATATTGAGTTATGGAGCAGTTCAGCACATATACTGGCCCTCTGACACAAACAGTCCACGCTGACCACAGTCCCAGCCAGCTAGTCCCAATTTCCTGCTTTCAGCCCCTAGCCCTCTAAGCTCCACCCCTCCATGTACCCATTCAACTCTTGCCTAAATGATACTATTGTACATTTATTGAAGCTTACATAATTAAAGCAACACAGACAAAATGCTGGAGGAACTCAGCAGGCCAGGCGGCATCTACGGAAAAAATACAGTCAATATCTTGGGCGGAGACGCTTTATCAGGACTGGAGAAAAAGTAGATGAGCAGTCGGAATAAGAATGTGGGGCGACGGGAGGCCGAAACACGAGGTGATAGAGGAAACCGGGAGAGGCAGGGGTGAAGAAAAGTGCTGGGAAATTACCAGGATGGGAGAAGGGGGAATCTGAGAGGGCAGAAGGCTGAAAGGGGGAAGGAGTGTCAGAGGGAAGTGATGGCCAGGTAAGCAGATAAGGAGAGAGAAGGAAGTAGGAAAGGCAAATGCTGCAGAGGGGGGCATTACAGGAAGTTCGAGGAATCGATTTTCATGCCATCAGGTTGAAGGCTACTCAGACAGAATATGAGATATTGTTCCTCTAACCTGAGTGGTGTCATCGTGGCAGTAGAGAAGGTCATGGACTGAGAGGTCAGAATTGAAATGGGTGGCCACTGGGAGATCCTGCTTTCTCTGGTGGACAGAGTGTAGGGGCTCAGCAAAACGGCCTCGCAATCTACACTGAGACTCACTGATGTACAGGAGGCCACACCAAGAGCACTGCATACAGTAGATGACCCCAACAGACTCACAGGTGAAGTGTCGCCTCAGCTGGGAGGACTGTTTCGGACCTTGAGTGGTAGTGAGGGAAGAGGTGAAGTGGCAAGTGTACCATTTGCAAGGATAAGTTCCAGGAACAAGATCAGTGGGGAGGGATGAATTGACAAGGGAGTCACATATGGAGTGATTCTTACAGAAAGCAGTAAGTGCGGAGATGAGGAAAAGATGTATTTTGTGGTGGGATTCCATTGGAGATGGAAGAAGTTATGGTGAATTGTGTGCTGGACACGGAGGCTGGTGGTGTGGTAGGCGAAGACGAAAGGAACCCTACCCCTTTTGGGGTGGTGGGAGAATGGGATGAGGATAGACGTGCAAAATGGAAGAGATGAGCGGTTGAAGGCAACATTGACGGTGGAGAAAGAGAAACACCTATCTTTGAAGAAGGACGACTTCTCCTTAATTCTGGAATAAAAAGCCTTATCCTGAGAGCAGATACAGTGGAGATGGAAGAATTGAGAGAAAGGGATGGCCTTTTTTCAAGAGACAGGGTGGGAAGAGGAATAGTCCAGGTAGCTGTGAGAATCTGTGGGTTTATAATAGATATCAATAGACAAGCTGTCTCCAGAGATAGAGTCAGAGAAATCAAGAAAGTGGCAAGGGGAGGTGTTGAAAATGGACCAGGTAAATTTGAGGACAGGATAGAAGTTGGAGGCAAAGTTGATGACGTTGACGAATTCAGCATGGGTGTAGGAGGCAGCACCAATGCAGTCGTCGATGTAGTGAAGGCAAAGTTGGGGAGTGATACCAGTGTAGGCTTGAAACATAGACTGTTCCACGTAGCCGACAAAAAGGCCGGTATTGCTGGGGTCCATGCAAGTGCCAATGACTACACCCTTTTTTTTGAAGGAAGTGGGAGGAGCCAAAGGAGAAGGTATGGAGAGTTAGGACAAGTTTCGTCAGATGGAGAAGAGTGGTGGTGGAGGGGGACCATTTTGTTCTGCTGGCCAGAAAGAAATGCAGACCTTTGAGGCCTTCCTGTGGGGGATAGAGGTGCATAGGGACTGGGGTTAGGGAACTTGAAGTCATTGAAAAGATCCACAGTGTGTGAAGTGTCACGGATGTAGGTAGGAAGGGACCGAACTGGGGGTGGGGAATAAAGCTGAATCAAGAAGTGCAGATATAAGTTCAGTGGGGCAGGAACAAGCTGAAACAACTGGTCTACCTGGACAGGCAGGTTTGTGGATCTGGGTAGGAGGTAGATATGGGAGGTGTAGGGTGTGGGAACTATGAGGTTGGTGGCAGTGATCCACAGTGCTGATAAGATCAGTGACAGTGTGGGAGACAATGTCCTGGTCTTCCTTGGTGGGGTCTTGTTCAAGGGGTAAGTAAGAGGAAGTGTCTAACAATTGTTGCGAGCCCTCAGCAAGGTAAACTGATGTAATTAATGTCAGTTTACAACATACTGTGCTGCCGTTGCTGCAGAAGTCTAATTTTCCTGGTGGAAGACTCGCAGACACTGGACCTCCAAAATCCCCAGTGCATCGGTGATTTACATAATATATCCTTTTAACCCATGCCATCTCTGCAGTTTGTAATTGTGGGATGCTTGTCACATAATGTGTAATTCCTGAACATTAATTCTCAACGTAAGTATAACAAGTAATTTTACAACAGGTTAAACTGGTTAATATGGATTTCCATTAAGTTGGGAAAAGCACATTAAAGTTCAGGATGAACTTTCCATTGAATCTGTTTCTTTAACAGTCCATTGAGGGATCCGTGTTTACACTGAGTCTTGGAGAATGGATGGAGTTGCCTGACCTGCCCTTCAGGGACTGGATGAGAGACAAGAGAAGGTAAAGGATCATCTACATTTCAGATGTCCACACTGACAGGCCTGATTTTGTCTCCTCATCTTCTCATTCTTTACCAGACAATAAGACATGGGTAGCACAATCATGCGGCCACTCAGTGAAGAACTAACTGTGGCATTGTAGTGCAGCCAGGCAAGCCACTATCTTTCAGTGCCAGACGCCTGGGTTCATTCCTGACTTTGGACACTGTCTGTGTGGAGTTTACACGCTCTCCCCCCCCATGACTCTGGATGCCACAGTCATGGAGTGATGGAGCATGGGAACTGACATTCTATAAGAAGGATGTGACTGATTACCATATGGATAAAATGACCATTACCCTCCTTATCTGTATTCATTTAAATGCACAATTTCACCTTGTTACCGGCACTGGTATATGTCTAAAGATCCTCGAAGGTGACAGTGTATAGAATGTGGTTCAGAAGGCTGGTGAGATTCTGGCCTTCATTAGAGTCATAGAGTCACAGAACCATAGAGAAGTACAGCCAGAAACAGACCCTTTGGCCCATCTAGTCCATGTTGAAACCACTTAAGCTGTCTGCTCCCATTGACCAGCACTGGAACCATAGCCCTCCATGCCCTGACCATCCATGTACCTATCCAAACTTCTCTTAAACATTGAAATCGAATTTGCATGTACCACTTGTGCTAACAACTTATTCCACACTCTCATGACCCTTGGAGTTTCCCATCATGTTCCCCTTAAACCTTTCACCTTTAACATTTGACCTTTGATTGTAGGTCCAACCAACCTCAGTGGAAAAAAGGCTGCTTGCATTTACTCTGTCTATACCCCTCGTAATTTTGTATACCTCTATCAAATCTCCTCTCAATCATCTATGTTTAAGGAATAAAGCCCTAATCTATTCAATCTTTCATTGTAACTCAGGTCTATCAGACCCAGCAACATCTTTGTAAATTTTCTCTGTACTATTTCAAACTTAATTGCATCTCTTCTGTTGGTAGGTGAACAAAAACTGCACACAATGCTCCAATTAGGCCTCACAAACATCTTATAAAACTTCAACAGAAAATCCCATTTCCTGTACTCAATATTTATGAAGGCTAATGTGCCAAGTGCTTTCTCTATGACCCTATCTATCTGTGACGCCACTTTTAATGAATTATGGAGCTGTATTCCCACATCCCTTTGTTCTACCACACTCCTCAGCGCCTGCTGTTCACTGTGTAAGACCTATCCTAGTTGGTCCTGCTGAAGTGCACGACCTTGCACTTGTCTGCATTAAATTCCATCTGCCATTTTTCAGCCAATTTTTCCAACTGATGCAGATCCCTGTGCAAGCCATGATAGCTTTCTTCACTGTCCTTTACACCCCCAATCTTGGTGTCAGCTATAAATTTGCTGATCCAGTTAACCACATTATCATCAAGATCATTGGTATAGATGACAAACAGCAAAGGACCCAGTACCGATCCCTGTTGTACTCCACTAGTCACAGGCCTCCAGTTAGAGAGGCAATCATTTACTACCACTCACTGGCCTCTCCCATAATGCCAACGTCTAATCCAATTTACTACCTCATCTTGAGCGCAAGCGCCTGAACTTTCTTGACCATTCTCCCGTGCAGGACCTTGTCAAATGCCTTGCTAAAAATCCATGTAGACAACATCCACTGCCTTGCCTTCATCCACTTTCCCAGTAACATCCTCGAAGAACTGTATAAGAATGGTTAGGTGTATGCTGTCTTTCCTTAATCAGTCCATGTCCATACAAATACTTACGGTATAAATTCAGTCCCTTAGAATACCTTTCAATAACTTTCCCGTAACTGTTGTCAGACTCACTGGCCTATAATTTCCTGTTTCGAGCCTAATTTATGTTCAGAGCCTTTTTAAACAGTGGAGCAACCTTGGCTAGCCTCCAGTACTCTGGTAGATCTCCTGTCACTAAGGAAGATTTAAAGATCTTTACTAGGGCCCTGGCAATCTCGGCACTTGCCTCCCGTAGGGTCTTGGGAACACCTTGTCAGTCTCTGGGGATTTATCAATGCTGATTTGCCTCAGGGTAGCAAACACTTCCTCCTCTGTAATCTGTGCAGAGTTCATGACGTTGATGGTGCCCTGCCTCACTTCTATAGACTGTATCCATCTCCCAAATAAATACAGATGCAAACAAAATGATTTAAGACCTCCTCGATCTGTTTTGACTCCACACATAGATACCATTTTGATCTTCTGGAGGACCAGTTTTGTCTCTTGCAATCCCTTTTCTGTTATCATGTCCCTTAGAATTCTCTTTCACCTTGTCTGCAAGAGCAACTTCATGCCTTCTTTTAGCCCTCCTGATTTCTTTCTTAAATGTTCTCTTGCAGTTCTTGTACTCCATAAGCACCTCATTTGTTCCTACCTGCCCCTACCTGCATGCACCTCCTTTCTTCTCTTAACCAGGGCCTCAGTAGCTTTTGAAAACCTAGGTTCTCGACACTTGTTATCTTTACCTTTTATTCTAGGCATTCAATTTGAAAGTGGGAAGCTTCTGCCTGAGTTTCACAAAATGTTGGTCAGACCTCAGCTGAAATACTGCGTGCAGTTCAGATCGCCATACTACAGGAAAGATGTGATAGCAATGCAGAGGGTGCAGCTGAGAGTGGGTCTGAGGGGAACCTTCCTCACCCAGAGAGTGATGAGTAGCTGGAACACACTGCCAGAGAAGGAGAGTGGTGGAGGCAGGGTCCCTGACAGCACTGGAGAAGTGTCTGGATGGAGCATTTGAATCACTCAGGTGTAGAGGGCTGCAGACTGACAGGTGGGATTAACACAGACGGAAGTCCCCGGTCAGTGTGGACATTCTGGGCCTGTTTATGTTCGACTGTATTATCTTGATCTAAATAATGCTGAGGCCCACTGAGGGAGAGTTATGGTGCATTGGATGACTGGCAGTTCCCACCCCAGCAGCTGGAAGGCTGAACTTTTTAATTAAAGAGCTGATACCTGTGAGTCTGGTTAGTTTCCATCAAATTCACTGCCAACCATGGCTAGTCTGGGCACATGGTTGTCTGCAGTCACTCAGATGCCTGATTTCAAGAATGAGTCTCACTGATAGGCAATAAAGGCTTCTCTTGTCAACAATGTACAAGTAAAGGCTTGTCTTGTCAACAATGTAGATTTGTAGAGAAAACAGGACAAAACAAAACCTAGCACATAGTGACAGTGTTGTTGGATTGAGGGGGGATCTGATTGAAACATATAAAATCCTAAAGGGATTGGACAGGCTAGATGCAGGAAGATTGTTCCCGATGTTGGGGAAGTCCAGAACGAGGGGTCGCAGTTTGAGGATAAAGGGGAAGCCTTTTAGGACCGAGATTAGGAAAAACTTCTTCACACAGAGAGTGGTGAATCTGTGGAATTCTCTGCCACAGGAAACAGTTGAGGCCAGTTCATTGGCTATATTTAAGAGGGAGTTAGATATGGCCCTTGTGGCTAAAGGGATCAGGGGTATGGAGGGAAGGCTGGTACAGGGTTCTGAGTTGGATGATCAGCCATGATCATACTGAATGGCGGTGCAGGCTCGAAGGGCCGAATGACCTACTCCTGCACCTATTTTCTATGTTTCTATGTTTCTATGTCATTGAATCATAGAATTGTACAGCACAGAAACAGGCCATTCAGCCCACCATATCTATGCTGACCTTTTTGCCCACTTACACTAATCGCCTTTGCCTGCATTAACACTGTATTCTTGCCTACATAAGTGACTGTCTAAATGCCTGTTAGCTATTGCGATTGTATCTGATTCCACCATCTTCCCCTGGCAGCACGTTCCAAATATCAATCACGCTGTAACAAAAACTCACCTCTCAGATCAACACACACAAAATACTGGAGGAACTGACCTCTCAGATCCCCTTTAAAATGCCTTCCATGCACTCTAAACCTATGCCCTCTTAATTCTAGAATAGGAAAGATTATTTTGATTAAGAGGACCTTAGATAAGTGAGATCCCCACAATCTCTTTGTTTGCATCCGAGAGCAGTCTAGAATTAGAGGGTACAGAATTAAGATGAGAGGAAGAGATTTAAAAGGGACCTGAAAGATATATTTTCCTCACAAAGACAGGAGGGTATGTGGAGGAAGTGGTGTGATTATGTCCAATTCCAGCATCTAAAGAACATTTGGCCAAGTACATGAATCAGAAAGGAGCAGATGGATATGAGCTAGTACTGGCAAACGGGACTAGTGTAGAGAAGATTCATGTCAGTGTGACAAATTGCGTATGGATCCCGTTTCTGTGCTGTATAACTCCATGATAGAGTAGTGAAAGCAGAGCATAGGTCTGCAATCTCAGCGTGGGCATGGACAGCCTGTTAAAGATTCTGGTGACCAGACGTCTCACTTGATTAAATGAGCCACAAACACCCGTCATGGGAGAGACTGTCAGCGGCACGCACCGTTATGAGTGAGGTGAGCAGGGGTAGTGGGGTGTCTCCTGTGTGAGCCTCACTGCATGTCTGTGATTGTCTTGCAGGTACCTGCGGAACGACAGGGCCATGACCGCTGATGTCGCCCAATATTATCAGCACTACATCCACGCTAAGGAGCTGCAGGAGAACTTTGTGTGTGGGGCTGTCGTCACCTCAGTGAGGAGGCTCAGTCGGCTGCCCGGCAGGGAAGAGCAGACGTGCGCGGACACCCAAACCTCAGATAACCCTTCTCTTGCGAACCTGTTTGAGGTGAGCGGCTACAGCGTAACAGAGGGCGGCTCAGAGAAGGCTTTCTCCATCTGCACGGAGAATGTTGTGCTGGCAACGGGCACCTATGACAGCTCCACCTGGCTGGGCATTGATGGTGAAGAGCTCCCCTTTGTCCATCACGCCACCTCGGAAGTGGAAACGGTCATTAAGGAGTACCAGAAGGCAATGAGCTTTGACCCCATTTTGATCGTGGGAGCAGGTTTGACTGCTGCCGATGCCGTCATTGCTGCTCGTCATAGCAACGTCCCAGTAATCCACGTCTTCCGCAGGCAGGTGAATGACCCAGGTCTCATCTTCAACCAGCTTCCGAAACTGATGTATCCAGAGTATCACAAGGTCCACCAGATGATGGTCCAGCAGGCGTGCACCAGCACAGGGCCCTACAATGACTACCTCAGCCTTCCTGGACACCAGGTGGTACGCTTCACCCACGACAAGAAATGTGTCCTTCAGGACCTGGCGTCAGGAGGGAGCAGGACAGCCAACATCTTCATGGCCCTTGTTCTGATCGGCTCGGAGCCCAACCTGGCCTTTCTGCCTGATGGTGGAAGATCTCTGGCCATCAACCCGGAGCTCCCGATCAGCACCAAGCGCAACCCCATTGGCGTGGACCGCTACACGTACGAGTGCACACAAGAGAGGGGGATGTATGCCCTCGGCCCCCTGGTGGCCGACAACTTTGTCCGCTTCCTGCAGGGTGGTGCTCTCGCCATCACCAGTGCCCTGAGCAAGGCCAGATCCCGCGTTAATGTCCAGTCCGAAAACAGCCTCTGACCAGCCGATCGCTGGTGCGTCAAGTCAAAAACGGTGCTCAAGGGTAGGTGTAGGGTCACTTCTGGGAACTACTGTTATTTTCAGACCAGGGCTGATGCCAGGCTTTGGTTAGCACTGGTTAACATGGGCCGCAAAGGGTGGCTCAGCTGCAGAAGTCGAACGTTGCAGTAAAAGGGCACTGCTGGCAATTCGGAGAGAAGTCGGTGGTTTGAGCGTGCGGACGAGATGGGACGTGCATCCAGCATGTCCAGTTTTAAAGCCCATCACCTTTTTGGATCCTCTTGCCCTTTCACACTCAGCAGCACAAGCTAAATTAGCGTACATAGCCACACAGACCACCCGATCATGAATTTTCGATACAGGTTGGGGATCTGGACAGAGGTGCTAAAAACACCAAGCAGCCAGCCTGGACAAATGCAGGAGCCCCAGAGCTTGCTAGGGAGACCTCCCAGAAACCGCCCAGACTGGCCCTTGGTTTTATTCCCATGAAAGCCTATGGGAATTCTGGGGCCCCTGCAGGTTCCCTGAAAATCACCTGTTTACATCCTGGGGCCTGGACGGGCTCTCTGACTGTTCCTGACAGATGATGCAGTGCAGCTGTGCTGCGCAGGCTGACAGTGTGGATCAATGGTGCTCAGTGACAGTACAGGCCAAGACCTGTAAACTGACTGGTCAAGCAGGCAGCCCTGGTTACAGATTCACACTGATATAGTGCAGAGCGGGTCATTTTGCCCATCATATTTATCCTGACCCATCTATGCAAATTCCATCCACCAGCACGGGATCCATTGCCTTCCATGCACTAACAATGCAAGTGCTCGTCTTGGTATTGCTTAAATGATGTGAGAGACTCTGCCTCCACCACTCCCTCAGGCAGTGCATTCCAGATCCTTACACCTCCCTGGAAAGTTTCCTCTTATAACCTCGTCCCTCTTACCCGAAGGCGGTTTTATGCACCTCTGCTATGAGGAATTGCTTCTACAACCTACTGCTTCATAAAAGCCTTTTAGGATCACTAAGTCAGCCTGCGAGTTAAGAATGACATTCAAGACGCTGGAGGAGCTCATCAGGTCAAGTGTGCAGAGAAATGGACAGCCAATGCTTCAGTTTGAGAAACCTCACCTGGACCCACTAAAGCACAGCTGGTTCTATAGGTCAGTAGCAATTGATTCACATTGATCTTATTGCAATACTATCCATATTGAAGCAGATATTAGACCATATGACCTCCCAAGTGTGGAGCAAGATTATCAGTACGAGAGGCTGGGAGCATACCAAGGCCATCGTGAGCTGAGAGTCAGCCCCCTTGGGAGAGATTGAGCTTCAAGCCCCATTGATCCTTTCCTACAGCAAGCCGACTGTCCACTCCTCACTTACGGAGGTAGTGTGGAAGTAAAGTCTGATAAAGATTGACTCTGGAGTTTTGTCTTCCCCCTCAGAGACATCAGATTAAAGCTCACCCCCTTGTCAACTAGGCCATTGCTTCAGGAGCTGCAAAGCACTATTGTCAATGTCTGGCTCTTGTTGGTGAAAGCACTCCCTCGGCCGTGGTTCAGACACACCATCAATACCTGCTCTGCGGCTACCTCTGTTCCCCCAAGATTTCCTGCTTGTCTTTTCAGCACACCTTCTCGTGGTCCCTGCACAGGGGTCACTGCTATATTCTTCCATGCCTGACTCACGCTATTCTTAAGACTGCCTCACTTTTGTTGCTTAAATCTAGCATCAATTTGTCCTGTAGGTGTTGGCTTACTCGGCTGGAGTAAGCAACATTTTGTGCAGAGTGCATTGAGTTATGGAGCCATATAGCATGGGAAAAGGCCCTTCAGCCCAAATCCCCCATGCTGACAAGGATTTCTATGTATGCTGGTACCATTTCAAACCATGGAACAAAGAACATTACAGCACGGTCAGGCCATTTGGCACACCATGTTGTACTGACTTTTTAACCAACTGCAAGGTTAATCTAATCCTTTCCTCTTCATGGCCCTCCATTTTTCAATCACCCATATGCCTATCTAAGAGTTTCTTAAATGCCCCAAACGTATCTGTGTCTACCACCACCTCTGGCAGGGCACACCTACCACTCTCTGTTTAAAGAACTTACCTTTGATATATCTCCTGTACTTTTCTCTATCACCTTAAAGTTATGCCCCCTGGGATTAGCAATTTGGAAAGAAGTCTCTGTCTATGCCTCTTATTATCTTGTACACCTCTATCAAGTTCAAAGTAAATTTATTATCGAATTACATGTATGTCACCATATACAACCCAGAGATAAAATTTCTTGCAGGCATACTCAATAAATCAATAATAGATTAATAACCATGATAGGATCAATGAAAGACCACAGCCCAAATTGATCATTCAACCGGTGTGCAAAAGACAAACTGTGCAAATACAAAAAGAAAGAAATAATAATAATAAATAAACAAGCAATAAATATCGAGAACATCAGATGAAGTGAGCCGATAGGTTATGTAAACATTTCAGTGATGGACCAAGTAAAGTTATCCCTTTTGGTTGAAGAGCCTGATGGTGGAGGGGTAATAACTGTTCCTGAACCTGGTGGTGTGAGTCCTGAGGCTCTTGTATCTTCTTCCTGATGGCAGCAGCGAGAAGAGAGCAGGTCCTGGGTGGTGGGGATTCCTGATGATGGATTATTTTCCCTGTGACAGTGTTTTGTGTAGATACACTCAATGGTGGGGAGAGTGTTCCCCATGATGAACTGGGATGTACTCATTGCTTTTCATAGGATTTTCCAGAGCATTGGAGTTCCTACAATCAACCTTCCTTGGCCAAAGTTGCCGTGGTCACATGATGCACTGAAATCACAGTACATCAGGACAGTATTAATTTGCTGCACAGGCATGGGCTCCCAAACATATTCCCCTCTCATGAATCCCTGTCCCATTGGTTAGCAGAAAAGGACTGCTCTCAACTCTTCTATGACCCTTTGAAATCATTATCTCCTCATGACCCCTGGGAACCACAAAACCCAGCAAGCTCCATCTCCCCCACCAGACCATCAATGTCAAGGAGTAGTGGACTCACCAAGTACAGCAACAGCAAAATCCCTTTCACTTTCCCTCCAGCCGTAGATGCCTGTTTACTAGAGGGGATCAAATGTCATTTTCCTTAGTTCTGTGCTAAAGCTGATCCAAGAGATACAAGTATTTGCCATCCAGCAGGGAAAGTCAGTGCGAACTCCTTTCTTATTACTCCTCATTGAGCTGTGGCAGGGCTGTAGAACAATCACCCTCAAGGTGTAAAGCAGCCTCTCTACTTGTGAACATCATTTCTTTTCTGAAGTTTGTAAGCACTAATATTCTTCTAATAAAGTGATCTTTTGCACTGAGATGCACAGTGTTTCTTTTGCTAACAGATGTTATTTGTGAGAAATACTGCAATAAAGATTCTGGCAAGTTTCAGAAAGGTCCTGGAGGTGGTTTTAAAAATCTGCATTGGAAGAATCAGAATCCGATTTATTATCACTGTCTAATATGACATGAAAATTGTTATTTTGCAGCAACACTACAGTGCAAAGATACACAAAAATTATTATTATTACTTTATTGTCGCTAGACAATTGATACTAGAGCGTACAATCATCACAGCAATATTTGATTCTGCGCTTCGCGCTCCCTGGAGTACAAATCGATAGTAAATATAATAAAATGTTAAATTATAAATCATAAATAGAAAATAGAAAAGGGAAAGTAAGGTAGTGCAAAAAAACCGAGAGGCAGGTCTGGATATTTGGAGGGTACGGCCCAGATCCGGGTCAGGATCTGTTCAGCAGTCTTATCACAGTTGGAAAGAAGCTGTTCCCAAATCTGGCCGTACGAGTCTTCAAGCTCCTGAACCTTCTCCTGGAGGGAAGAGAGATGAAAAGTGTGTTGGCTGGGTGGGTTGTGCCCTTGATTATCCTGGCAGCACTGCTCCGACAGCGTGCGGTGTAAAGTGAGTCCATGGACGGAAGATTAGTTTGTATGATGTGCTGCGCTGTGTTCACGATCTTCTGCAGCTTCTTTCAGTCTTGGACAGGACAACTTCCATACCAGGTTATGATTTTCTTGGCAATGGACGCTGCTTGGTTGGACCAAGTCAGGTCACTTGTGATATTGACCCCAAGGAACTTAAAGCTTTTGACCTGTTCCTCCTGCGCCCCACCGATGTATATTGGGTCATGCGGTCTGCTACTCCTTCTGAAGTCAACAACCAATTCCTTCGTCTTGCTGACGTTGAGGGATAGGTTATTGTCTTCGCACTATGCCACCAGGTTCTTGATTTTCTCTCGGTACTCAAACTCATCATTACCCAAGATACGGCCTACAATTATGTTGTCATCTGCAAACTTATATATTGACTTTTATGGCAACTTGACTACACAATCATGGGTGTACAGTAAGTATAGCAGGGGGCTGAGTACATAGCCTTGTGGGGCACTGGTGCTCAGACAGATTGTAGAGGAGAGCTTGTCCCCTATTTTTACAGCCTGGGTCCTGTCTGTGAGGAAGTTGAAGATCCAGCTGCAGATCTGAGTGCTAACGCCCAGGTTCCAGAGGTTAGGAATCAGTTTATTTGGAATGATGGTATTAAAGGCAAAGCTGTAGTCAATGAAAAGGAACTTTACATATGTGTCTTTATTCTCCAGGTGTTCTAAGGAGGAATGTAGGGCCAGAGAGATGGCTTCTGTCGTCCTTGATTATAAAACAAATAAATACTGCAAAAAAGCAATAATGTGATCACGTTCAGAGGTTTGTGGGCCATTCAGAAATCTGATAGCAGAGAGGAAGGAACTGTCTCTGAATCTTTGAGTTTAGGTGTTCAAGCTACCTGATAGTATCAACAAGAAGGGGACGTGTCCCAGATGATGAAAGCCCTTAATGATGGATGCAGCCTTCCGAATCTCATGCCATTTGAACTTGTCCTCAGTGGTGGTGAGGGTTGTGCCCACGATGGGGCTTTCTGTGTTTGCGACATTCTGCAGCCCGTGAATTGGAGCTTCCATACTAGGTGGTGATGCAGCCAGGAAGAATGCTCCCCACCGTACGTCTATAGAACTTTGCAAGTGTCTTTGGTGACATATTGTCTCGTAACAAATGTGAGACTGACAGTATTGTCCAGTATTACAGGTGCCGGAAGAATGGGTCAATTCACTACATAATGAATAAAGTCCAGGTCATCAGGGCACTGGCACTAGGGTGACTGCCTGAATGTGGTTCATTGTGCAAACAAGATGCTAGTCAGATTTTATTCTTGCTTGTGAGAGACTCCGATAAACTGGAGCATTGCGGGTCACTCTGATGCACTTGGCACCATCTGGGTGCTTCCATGTGACGAGCGGCCAGCAGCGCCGGCTCCCTGCATGCTGGGCAAGTGCAGAGGCAGGAAGAGTCATCAGCTGCAGGAGATCAAGCTCGGGCAGCCCCTCAGTGAAGCAGCAATTAATGTGAACACCATGTTTCATGCAGCCATAGACCCATCCAGCACAGAAATGGCCCCCCCGGCCCATCTCGACCATGACAACCAATATGCCTATCTATACTGAACCCATTTACCCACAGCAGGCTACTCTTCTCCGGTCTAAGTATCTGTCGGAGCACATTTCTAACATGGAGGGAGAGAGTCACGCAGATCCTTCAGCCCAACCAAATTCCCAGTCCAAGCTAGTCCCATTTAGCCATGCTTCAAAGTTCAAAGTAACTTTATTATCGAGTGCATATATATCCTCATGTACAACCCTGAGATTCATTTTCTTGTGGCATACTCAATAAATCAAATAACAAAAATAGAATCAATTAAAGACCACACTAACAGGGCGAAAAACCAGCATCCGTAGACAACAAATAAATAAATAAATAAATGGATGTGAGATGATGGGTGCTTGAAAGCCAGTCCATAGGTTGTGGAGACATTTCAGTGATGGGGCAAGTGAAGTTTCCCCTCTGGTTCAAGAGCAAGATTGTGGGGTAATAACTGTTCCTGAGCCTGCTGGTGTGAGTCGTGAGGATCCTGTACTTTCTTCCTCACGTTCACGGGGGGTCTCATAATTGGCCCATATCGCACTATATCTTTCCTATCTATGCACCTTTCCAACTGTCCATTCCTCGTGCCCAGCCCATTTCAACAAAAGTGGCCAATCAGATCCCCTTTTAAATCTCTCCCCTTCACCTTATGTCATGGTGCTGGGTGAAATCTACTATCTATGCTTTTCATAATTTTATAAACCCAGCTAAGGTCACCCCTCAAACTCCTTTTAGGAGGTGATTATCTCGCAGCTTGTGTGGGGGCAGCAAAGACCTGGTTGTTCGTGAGATCTCTAAGGGGATTATGCTCTCACACTGGAACCTGTTTCTGAATGGGGAAAGAGGGGTTAACTGTGGAAAGCAACCTGAGCCAATGCCATCTCGTGAGCTCCACCACCAGTCGTGTCGTGACAGCAAGAGAAAAAAGGGAAAGGTCAAGAGAGGAAGAGCTTGAGGGGATTCTTCGGAGGAGAAGCAGATTGATATTTCTGTGCAACATACATAAAATGCATGAGGAACTCAGCAGGCCAGGCAGCATCTAGGAAAAGTGTACAGTTGATGTTTTGGGTGAGTGCTGCCAAAAAATTTTGGCCCAAAATGTCGACTGTACAGTTCAGCATTCAGCAGCATAATTCCCTCCAGGTTTGACAAGCTCAGAGACCTTGACCCTGCCTTGTGCAGCTGGATCCAAGACTTCCTGTCAGATCACCGGCAGATGGTAAGAGTGGGCTCCCTCATCTCCACCCCTCTCACTCTCAATACAGGAGCCCCTCAGGGCTGAGTACTAAGCCCTGTCCTTTACTCTCTGTATACCCATGACTGTATCACCACCCACAGCTCCAATCTGCTAATTTATTTTCTGACAACACTACACTGATTGGTCTTATCTCAAATTATGAAGAAAGGAAGTCATCACCCTGACACAGCGGTGTCATGAGAACAACTTTTCCCTCAAAGTCACAAAAACAAAGGAGCTGGTTGTGGATTACAGGAGGAATAGAGACGGGCTAACCCCTATTGACATCAATGGATCTGGGGTTGAAAGGGTAAACACCTTCAAGTTCCTCGGCATCCACATCACCGAGGACCTCAAATGGTCCGTACACAGCAGCTGTGAGATGACAAGGCCACAACAATGCCTCTTTCACCTCAGACAGTTGAGGAGGTTTGCTATGGGCTCCCAAATCCCAAGAACTTTCTACAGGAGCACAATTGACAGCATCCTGACTGGCTGCATCACTGCCTGGTATGAGAACTGTACCTCCCTTAGTCACAGGACTCTGCACAGAGTGATGCGGACAACCCAGTACATCTGTAGTTGTGAACTTCCCATTATTCAGGGCATTTACAGTGACAAGTGCGTAAAAAGGGCCCGAAGGATCATTGGGGGCCTGAGTCACCCCAACCACAAACTGTTCCAGCTGCTACCATCCGGGAAACGTACCACAGCATTAAAGTCAGGACCAACAGGCTCCAGGACAGCTTCTTCCACCAGACCATCAGACTAATTAATTCATGCTGACACAATTGTATTTCTATATTATATTGACTGCCCTGTTGTATATCTTACTGTACATACTATTTATTACAAATTACTATAATTTGCACATTGCACATTTAGGCAGAAACATAACATAAAGGTTCTTACTCTTCATATCTGTGAAGAGTATAAGAAATAAAAGTCAATTCAATTCTTTGATGTTGCCTGGGCTACTGAGTTCCTGCAGCATTTTGTGTGTGTTGCTCAGATTTCCAGCATCAGCAGATTTTCTCTTGTTTGTGACTGATATTTCCATGGCTGTGATGGCATTGACACTCTGGAGATGACTTTGATCAATGTCAATCGGTCTTGGAAGTAGAAGGGCAAATTCCTGCAGCCATGTCTTAGGAGGTTGAGAAAGAGTAATAGAGAGACAGGGCGTGGAAACAGGCCATCAGCCCACTGACTCCGTCTCACTTACTCTGATCGCATATTAATCCCACCTTTCCTATTCTCCCCATTTCCCCACCAGCACCCCAATATTCTACACACTTGGGGCAATTTACAATGGTCAATTCACCTGCCCATGCATATGTTTGGGATGTGGGTGGAAACAGGGATGACACTCATATTCTGATGAAACCTGGAGGTTTTTGTTGGAGCTAAAACCAGGGTCTCTGTGGGCAGGTTTGCTAGCAGTGATGGGGTGGGAAAAGATGTGAGCTACCTCGACAGGAGGAGCATCTGAGCAAAAGAAGGACAACAGACATTCAAACGTGACAGTTCGGAAAGAAGAAAGAGCAAAGAGACATGCAGGAAAGAAACAGGCTGTTCAGTTCATCATGTCATTCTGACAAATAAGCACCCATTGGTATTAATGATAACTTCCAGAACTAGGCCCATAACCTTCTATATGTTGTATTGTATAGGTCTACTAGTACGTTTGAAATGTAGAGGCCTTAGACACCCACTCCCGACTATCCTGCCAGTAAATGTACAGTCTCTGGGAAATAAAATTTTAGACCTCAGAACAAGACTCAAGTGCCATAGGGACATCACCATGCACTTCACTTGATGGACATGTTTTATCTGCCGAGAGTTTTCGACCATTATGCTGAGAGTGTGTACATTCCACCTCAGGCCAACGTCAGCCAGGCACTGGAGGAGCAGAGCACAGCGTTCAGTGGGCACAAAGCTGCGTACCCTGATGCCTTCCCTATCACTGCAGCAGAACTCAACCAGGTCAGCTTGAGAAACGTCTGAACAACCAGCACCGACCTATCACCTGTAGAACCAGAAGAGCCAACATACTTGACCACTGTTATCACACCATCAAGAATGCTTACCATGACATTCCATGCCTGCACTTTGGGAAGTCCAATCACCTGGCTGCACTTCTACTCCCAGTGTATCAGAGACTGAGGACCACAACGCCACTACTGAGGACCAGGAAGGTACGATGAACGTAAACAGAGGAGTGTATGCAAGGCTGCTTTGAGTTAGTGGACTGCACAGGGAGGAAATCATGTCAGGACCCAGGGAAAGAAGGGTGAGCTGCTTCAAAGACTACTGCCCTATTGCACACACATCTACTGTGATGAAATGGTTTGCAGAAGTTGGTCCTGGCCAGAATCAACTGATGCCTCAGCAAGAATGTGGGCCTGCTGCAATTTGCCTATTGGCTCAATAGTTCTACAGTGGATGCAATCTCACTAGCTCTCCACTCACAAAACACACACACATTGCTGCAGGAACTCAGCAGGCCAGGCAGCAATATGGAAAGTAGCAAACAGTTGACATTTTGGCCTGAGACCCTTCATCAGGCCTGGAAATAGATGAAAAGTCAGAGTAGGAAGATGGGGGGAGGGGACAAAGGAGGTAGGTGATGGGTGAAACTGAGAGAGGGCGAGGGTGGTGAGGTGAAGATCTGGGAAGTTGATTAGTGAAAGAGATAAAGTGCCGAAGGATGGAAGACCGTGGAAGAAGAGGAAGAAGGAGGAGCAGCAGAGGGGGATATTGGGCAGGTAAGGAGAAAGGTGAGGGAGAGATACAGGAATGGGAAATGATGAAGGCGGAAGGCAATTACCAGAAGTTCGAGAAATCGATGTTCATACCATCAGGTTGGAGGGTACCAATATGGAATATAAGGTGTTGTTCCTCCAACCTGAGTGTGGCCTCATCACAACAGTAGAGGAGGCCATGGGCTGGCATGTCAGAATGGGAAAGTAGAATTGAAATGGGTGGCTACTGGAAGATCCTACTTTTTCTGGTGGACAGAGCATAGGTATTTGGTGAAGCGGTCTCCCAATCTACACCAGGTCTCACCAATATACAGGAGGCCACACCAGGAGCACTGGATACCATAGATGACCCCAACAGACTCACAGATGAAGTATTGCCTCACCTGGAAGGACTGTTTTGGTCCCTGAATGGTAGGGAGGGAGGAGGTGTAGGGGCAAGTGTGGCTCTGCTTGCAAGGGTAAGTACCAGGAGGGAGATCAGTGGGGAGGGATGAGTGGACAAGGGAGTCATGGAGGGAGCAATCTCTAAGGGAAGCGGAAAGTGGGTGGGAGGTGGTGGGATCTCATTGGAGATGGCAGAAGTTATGCTTTGCTACATCAACAACTGTATTGCTGCTGCTTCCTGCACCCATTCTGAGCTCATCGACTTCATCAAGTTTGCCTCGAGCTTACACCCTGCCCTCAAATTTACTTGTTCTATTTCTGACCCCTCCCTCCCCTTTCTCAATCTGTCTGTCTCTATCTCTGAAGACAGTTTATCCTACCAATATCTTTTATAAATCCACTGATTCGCACAGATACCCAGACTCTACCTCTTCCCAACTCGTCACTTGTAAAAATGTTGTCCCCTTCTCTTAGTCTCTCCATCTCCACCGCATCTGCTCTTAGGATGAGGCTTTTCATTCCAGAACTACGGAGATGTCCTCCTTCTTCAAAGAAAGGGGCTTTCCTTCTTCCACCATCAACGATGTCCTCGCCCACATCTCTTCCTTTTCATGCATGCCAGCCCTCACCCCATACTCCTGCCACAATACTGGGGATGGGGTTCCTCTTGTCCTCACCTACCACATCATTAGCCTCAGCATCGAGCACATAGTTCTCCATAACTTGTACTATCTCCAACAGGATCCCACCATCAAGAACATCCTTTGCTACCCTCACTTTCTGCTTTCCACAGGGATCACTCCCCACGTGACTCACCTTGTCCACTCTTCCCTCCCCACTGATCTCCCTCCTGGTACTTATCCTTCCAAGGAGAACAAGTACTATGCCTGCCCCTACACCTCCTCCCTTGCTACCATTCAGGGCCCCAAACAGTCCTTCCAGGTAAGCAACACTTCACCTCGCAAACAACAGGAATTCTGCAGATGCTGGAAATTCAAGCAACACACATCAAAGTTGCTGGTGAATGCAGCAGGCCAGGCAGCATCTCTAGGAAGAGGTACAGTCGACGTTTCGGGCCGAGACCCTTCATCAGGACTAACTGAAGGAAGAGTTAGTAAGAGATCTCTTACTAACTCTTCCTTCAGTTAGTCCTGATGAAGGGTTCTGGCCCGAAACGTTGACTGATCATGTCCACAGATGCTGCCCCATCAATTTCTTGAACTTCCAGTAATTCCCCCCGAATCCCACCTTCCCCATTACTGTTTCCCTCTCTCACCTATTTCCTTAGCTGCACACCCTCCTCTCGTGCTTCTCCTCTTTCCCTTTCTTTTCTGGTCTTATACCCTTTCTGATCAGATCCCCCACCCTCCAGCCCTTTTCCACCAATCATCTTCCCAGCTCTTTACATCACCCCCTCCCCCTGCCCCTCCCGATTTCACCTGTCACCTAGCACCTTGTATTTCTTCCTCCCCTCATCCCACCTTCTCACTCCGACTTCTCTCTCTTTCCAGTCCTGGGGAAGGGTCTCAGCCTGTTTATTCCTTCCTGTAGATGCTGCCCAGCCTGCAGTCAGATTTCCTCAAGCACTGAGTGTGTGTTGCCTCGGATTTCCAGGTTTTATCGAGTTTCTGTCTGTCCACTCGGCCTCGGATCATCAGGACAACAGCAACACCTATTCACGCTGTTGTTTATTGATTACAGCTCACCATTCAACATTATCATACTCACTTACAAGCTCCAAAGCCTGAGCCTCTCTACCCCTCTCTACAACTCAGTCTTTGACTCCCCCCCACCACCAGGAGACCATAATAGTCTGTGTGGATCTGATATAAAGTCTCCTTAACACTGATACACCTCAAAGATGCATCCTACTCTCTGTGTGTGGTTATACACAGCTCAAACACCGTCTATAGATCTGCTGATGACACAACTATTGGCAGAATTTCAAACAGTGACGGGGAGGTGTACAGGAGTGAGACAGATCAGCTGGTTGAGTGGTGTCACAACAACAACCTGCACTCACCGTCAGTAAGACCAAGGGATTGTTTTGGGCTTCAGGAAGGTGAAGTCGAGGAAACATACACCAGTCGTCAATAAGAAATCAGAAGTAGAAAGAGCGAACAGTTTCATGTTCCTGGGTGTTAACATCTCTGAAGATGTATCCTAGATCCAAAACAATGATGCAATTACAAAGAAAGAACAGCAGAGGCTATATTTCATCGGGAGTTTGCCACCAAGGACTCACAAATTTCTATAGATGTACCATGGAGAGCATTCTTTTTTTAATACTTTATTTTCAAAATTTTCAAAAAAACAATGAAATCAACAAGAACATGTAAGCTCAGATATGTGTAAAAATAAAATAAGGAAAAAAAGGAACATAACATTAGATGGATGCCTATTGTACAAAGTACTCAAAAGTGCTAAACATTATGTCTCAAATGAGGGCCATGAGAAATCAGCTGCGGGGAAATAATTCACCTGTCCCTGGCCTCATCTAGGTAGGCAAGAAATGGATCCCAGATAGCCGAAAATTTTATATTTGAATTGGTTCTCAAGAACCCGAGTGTCTCCATCTGTATGACTGAGGTCTCCGAAAGGAATGGGGAAAGGGTGATTTCCATTCCCTCGAGATAAGTCTTTTGGCGACAGTCATCCCATGGACAGCATTGTAACTGGCTGCCTCACCATCTGGTATAAGTTGGCCACTACACAGAATTGGATAAAGTTGCAGTAAGTTGCAAACTCAGCCAGCTCCACCATGGGTAGTAGCCTCCCCTGAATCGAGAACAACCTTCAAATGTCAATGTCTCAGAAAAGCAGCGTCCATCATTAAGGATCCCCGTCATCCAGGGCATGCCCTCTTCTCATTGCTACCATCAAGGAGGACCTGCTTGAGCCTGAAGACTCATGCTCAACATTTCAGGACAGCTCCTTTCCCTCTGACATCAGATCTCTGAATGGACGCTACCTCACTTTTTATTTACTCTCTTTTGACACTACTTAGTTAATTTAATTTTTATATCCAGTATATTTCCTAATTTCTTTAACAACAAATTTCACAACACATGCCAGTGATATTAAACCTGATTCTGATTCTGATATACCTGGAGATTCAAGTGCTCATCCAGACAATTTTTTAATGCTGTCGTTGACTCTGCTTCCACCACTTTCTACAGCAATTTGTTCCAGGTACTCATCGTGCTGTGTGTAAAAAAAGTCCCCCTTAGTTCCTCTCTGGATCTCTTTCCTCTTACTCTGAATCTGTGTCCTTTAGTTTTACCTGCCTATGATATAAGAAAGGTTTCTAACAGTCTGGTTTTCCGATACCTCTCATCATTTCATGTATTTCTGTCATGTCCTCTCTTAACCCCCTCCACTCCAGAGGAAACATACACTTTTCCTGTCTCTGCTCATGAGTGAATTGCTCCATCCCAAGCAACGTTATATGCACCTCCTCCCATGGATGGCATTAACAGTGGTGCTATTCTCTGCGCCTAATACTAACAGGGATACAAGCAATGTAATGGGGCAGACAGAAGATTCCAAGGCAATATGTAACAAGCCCAGACTGTAGACAATCCTGGATTTAGATTGGGGAGTGCGGCAGTACTAGTGGAAGGAGTAGAGAGCAGTTTCATATCAATGAGATTTATTCTACTAATGGAAAAAGGACAAAGTTATAAAATGAGTAAGAGTTTAGGCACAGTGCAAACACTATCTATAAATTTGCCTATGACACAATTATTTTCAGCAGAATCTCATATGGTGATGGGAAGTTTACAGAACTGAGATAAATCAGCTGGTTGAGTGGTATCACCATCAACTTTGCACCCAACATCAGTGAGAACAAGGAATTAATGGTGGACGTCAGGAAGAGTAAGTCAAGGGAGCACACACACCAGTCCTCGTTGAAGGATCAGCAGTGGAAAGGGGGAGCATTAGGAGCTCAAGGAGATTTGCAGTGTCTGAAAGACTCCAGCAAATCTCTGTAGGTGTACCATGGAGAGCATTCTAATTGGTTGCATCACTGTCTGTTGTGGAGGGGTCACAGCACAAGATTGCAAAAAGCTTCAGAGGTTTGTAAACTCAGCCAGCTTCATCATGGACACTAGTCTCCCCACTGTCAACGACATCTTCAATAGACTATACCTCAAAATGGTGTCATCCATCAATAATGACCCTCACCACTCAGGACACGCCCTCTTATCATTACACCCAGTTGGGAGGATATATAGGAGCCCAAAGACTTACAGGTATGAGATCATAATAGCGAAAGTATAGCAAGGGACAAAATTGGACTGCTTAAAGATCAGAGTGGTCATCTATCCATGATGGAGGAGATCTTAAATAGAATTTTTGTATCTATATTTACTCAGGAGACAGACTCAGAGTGTATACAAGTGTGGCAAACCGGCACCGACTTCACAGAACCAGTAGAGATTACAGAGGAGAAGGTATTTGCTGTCTTGAGAAAAATTAGGATGGATAAATCCCCAGATCCTGACAAGATGACTGCACAACCCTTGTGAGAGGCTGGTGGAGAAATTGCAAGGGGCCTATCAGAGATACTTAGGCCAGTAGACCCTAGGACATCGGAGCATTAGGCCGTTCACCACATCAGGTCTGCTCTGCCATTCCATCATGGCTGATTCATTTTTCCACGCACTAGGGTTTTTCCACTAAACGTTATCTCCTGCCAATCTCTGAGTAAAGAAACTCTCCTTATCACTGCTCTAAAAGGACATCCTTCTATTCTCAATCTGTATTTAAACAGGTATTTAAAACGTTCTTAGCCACGGGTGAGGTGCTGGAGGACTGGAGGATAGCTAATGCTGTCTGTTGTTGAAGAAAGGCTCTAAGACTGCACTTTTAGGCTGATGAGCCTGACATCAGTAATGGGTGAGTTATTGGAATGTACAGGACTTTGCAAACGTCTTAGGCACCCTAGATTTATTTTATCTGGTTTCAAAGGCTATGACTTTCACAGAGCCCTGACCTCAACATCATCGAGGCTGGCTGGGATTACCTTCAGAGACAGGAGCAAGTGAGACAGCCAAAGTCTGCAGGTGACTGTGGCAAGTTCTCCAAGATGCTTGGAACAGCCTACCAGCCGATGTTCTTATAAAGCTGCACAACCGTCTACCTAAGAGAACTGATGCAGTTTTAAAGGCAAAGGATGGTCACCCATTGATTTGATTTAGTTTTTTATTGTTTACTGCTCTTTATAAATATTTTTATATTTAGAAACTTTTCATTGCATTATTTTTGAAATCACCTTCACTTTAGAGATTTTTTTGACATGTACCTAAGATTTTGCAGACGATTGTATTCGAATGGACTGGATATGTAAGTATTTGGATAGACAGGGACTGAATAGGGATGGTCAGCGTGGCTTTGTACATGATAGGCTGTGTCTAACCAACCTAATAGAGTTTTTTTAAGGCAGTCACCAGGAAAGTTGTTGAAGAAAAGGCTGTGGATGTTGTCTACATGGATGTTAGTAAGACCTTGACAAGGTCCTGCATAGATAGTTGGTCAAGAAAGTTCAATCACTTAACATTCAAGATGAGGAGGCAAAGTAGATTAGACTTGATTTCACAGGAGGAGCCAGAGAATGGTAGTAGATGGTCGCTTCTCTGACTTGAGGCCTGTGACTAGTGGAATACCGTAGGGATTGTTGCTGTGTCCACTGTTATTTGTTATCTGTATCAATGATCTGGTTGATAATGTGGTTAACTGGATCAGCAAATTTGCGGATGACACCAAGATTGGGAGCATAGTGGACAGCGAGGAGGGCTAGCAAAGCTTGCAGCAGGATCTGGACTATCTGAAAAAATGACAGGTGGAATTTAATGCAGACAAGTTTGAGGTGTTGCGTTTTGGGAGGACATGCAATGGTAGTACTTACACAGTAAGCGATAGGGCACAGTGGAGTGTGATAGAACAGAGGGATCTGGGAATGCAGATCCATAATTCCTTGAAAGTGGTATCACAGATTGACAGGGTCATAAAGAGTTTTTGGCACTTGGGCCTTCATGAATCAAAGCAATGAGCACGGAGTTGGGATGTTATATTGAAATCGTCCACGACATTGGTGAGGCCTAATTCGGAGTTCTGGTCACCTACATCCAAGGAAGATGTCAATAAGATTGAAATGATGCGTAGAAAATTTACAAGAATGTTGCCAGGACTTGAGGACGTGAATTGTGGGGAAATGTTGAATTGGTTAGAACTTTATTCCGTGGACCGTGGGTGAATAAGGGAAGAATTGATTGAGGTATACAGAATTATGAGGGGTTTAGATATGATAAATGCAAGCAGGCTTTTTCCACTGAGGTTGGGTGAGAATAGAGCTGGAGATCAGGGGTTAAGGGTGAAAGGTGAAATGTTTAAGAGGAACATGAGGGAGAGCTTCTTCACTCAGAGGGTGATGAGAAGGTGGAATGAGTTGCCAGTGGAAGTAGTTGATGCAGCTTTGATTTGAACATTTAAGAGAAATTTGGATAGCTAGATAGATAGGAGGGGTATGGGGAGCTATGGTCGAGGTGCAGGTCCTTGGAATGAGGTAGAGTAGTTGTTTGGCATGCACTGGATGGGCTGACAGGAATACCTCTGTGCTCTAATGTTCTATGACATGATGACACTATAAACAGGCCCCTTGTCTCAAGCAACACTCACAACACGCTGGAGGAACTCAGCAGGTTGGGCAGCATCCGTGGAAACAATCAGTCAACATTTCGGGCCAGAACCCTTCATCAGGACTGAAGAGGGAAGGGGCAGAGGCCCTATAAAGAAGGTGGGGGGAGGGTGGGAAGGAGAAGCCTGGTTGGTTCCAGGTGAAAAACCAGTAAGGGGAAAGATAAAGGGGTGAGGGAGGGGAAGCAGGGAGGTAATAGGCAGGAAAGGTGAAGAAGGAATAGGGGAAAACACAATGGATAGTAGAAGGAGGTGGAACCATGAGGGAGGTGGTAGGCAGCTGGGGGAGGGGGCAGAGTGACATAGGGATAGGGGAAGGAGGGGGAGGCAATTACCGGAAGTTGGAGAATTCAATGTTCATACCAAGGGGCTGGAGACTACCTAGACGGTATATGAGGTGTTGCTCCTCCAACCTGAGTTTAGCCTCATCATGGCAGTAGAGGAGGCCATGTATGGACATATTTAAATGGGAATATGAAGCAGAGTGGAAGTGGGTGGCTACCGGGAGATCCTGTCTGTTGTGGCGGACGGAGTGGAGGTGCTCGACGAAGCGGTCCCCCAATCTGCATCGGGTTTCACCGATGTAGAGGAGGCCGCACCGGGAGCACCGGATGTCCTTGTCTCATCTTGGCCATGCTGAACAAATCGCTTCCATTTTGCTGCATTTAACCCATGTCCTTCTAAACCTCTTCTGTCTGTATTCCAATCTAAATGTGTTTTCAATGTTACAACTGTACCCATTTCGACCATTACCTCTTACAATTTGTTCCACATACCCACCACCCTATATGCAAAGAAGTTACCTCTCATGACCCCTTTAAGTCACCTTAATCCTATGGCCTCTAGTTTTAGGCTCCCCTTCCCTGGGAAAACAGACTGCATCTGTTCACCTTAACCACACTCCTTATAATTTTATACACCTCTATAAGGTTACGCCCTCAGCATTGTAAGCTCCAGAGGGAAAGAAGTACAGGTCTATTCAACCTCTCCTCTTCAAGGCTGATTTATACTTCTGTGTCAACTCGACGCTGTAGGTACAGCATAGCAGCGAACCCTACGCAGAGCCTACACGGGTCCCTACACCGTAGCCTGACGCACACCTCTCACAAAGTGTAACTACGTGTGGCGGCAACACAGACCTAACAACTGTGATTGGTCCACTCGGCTGCAATAGCTTCCCATTGGACGACTGAAGAGCAGGGAAGGAACTCTGGCTGCAATGCTTTCCATAAAGATTTACAGACCTCTGATATTATGGAGAACACATTTCGCTTTTACGAAAAAAGATGCTCGCTTTAAACTTGTCTACCCGGAGAAAAACTACCATGACCACGAAGCCTTGCGCAGGCAGGTGTGCACATGAGCGACCTGCCCTAATTACAGAGCAATGCAGACACACCAATGCACAAGTATAAATGCTTACAACGCACGTAGGCCACTTGCGTAGGCTACGGCGTCCATTTGACGCACAAGTATAAATCAGCCTTTATGGTGGGTCTTACAACAAAGTTTAAGCAGCTTTAAGAAACAACTTCACCAAAATGCAATGATTGGCACAGTGACACAGTGACTAGAGCTTCTGCCAACCAACTCTGGAAATCAGGGTTCAGTCCTGTACTGAGGTGCTCTCTGTGTGGAGTTTGTATATTATCCCAGTGGCTAGTTGGGTTTCCCCTGGGTGCTTCAGTCTCATTCCATGTCCAAAAAAGTGTGGGGGTTACTAGGCTAATTGTCTGCTGTAAATTGCCCCTAGTGGGGTAGAGTCTGTGAACGTGGGAAGAATAAAGCACGATCAGTGTAGGTGGGAGACTAATGCAGGGTACAGACTCCGTTTCCATATTCTGTGATATGGAATTGTGTTCTGCGTTTCCAAGGCAAATCAAGGCAATGTCACCTTCGGCATGGTCAGCACGAAGCAGAGGGCAGGTGGCTGCGCTCCATAGCACGGTCATCAGCTGAATAGTGCAGAATCCTGGAAGATGCATGTGGACAAATATCTGGGCAGCTAGTTACAGAAATTGGTCACAGATTCAGTGACTGACAATGTGAGGGGTTGTCCACGACTGGCAGCAGAGCGGACAGCAAGGAAGACTATCAAAGCTTGCAGTGAGATTGGAAGCAGATGGAAAAATGGGCTGAAAATTGCAGATGGAATTTAATGCAGGCATGGAATTAGCTAAAGTTAGCTGCAGCCTGACTGAGGAGCTCAGTTCCCTTCTGAATCAGGCACTGAAAGGGTTAACATGGAAAGAGAACCCTGCTGTGGGAAACTAGAAAATCACCTCGTGGTTGACATGCTTGTGATAGGAGAGGGGACTAAATGTTAAATCCAGGGGCTTAAGCTTTGAAATTCAGGCAGGCTAACTCGAGCGACTGACTCCTGACACACAAATACCATAGGCTGAAGTCCCACTCGCTGTCCCTCTGAATCACTCAATCTCTGCTCATTTTGGGCTCAATGTTGACATGTTCCCTGAATGTGCCAATGACGTCAGGAGAGCAAGGCTCCTCAACCACGAGTGAAACTTGGGTAAGGTCTTCCAGAGTGACCTTTGTGCACAAGTATTAATGATAGTGAAGATAGCATTTGCTGTGCTGGCCTTCTTAGGCTGACACATTTAGTGTAAGAGTTTGGAAATTGTACAAAACATTTGTAGATGGCTGTTAGAGCTTTGTGTATAGTTCTGGTCGCCACACTACAGGAAATATGCGGCAATAAGAAAGGCAGTGCAAATGAGGTTTGCCATGGAGGGCTGGACTTAACAGGATAGATTGGATAGGCTGCCTATATTCTCATGGGGACTTAGGAGGCTGACTATGTTTAAAGAGAGAAGGAAGAAATGTGAAGGAGATATGAGGGTGATGGTTTCCACACAGAGGGTGGAGGGGTGGTTTTGTCGAACATGTTGCCAGAGGAGATGGTGAAAACAGATTCAATGACAACAGCTAAAGGCATTTGGGCAGGTGCTGGTTTATTTTGTACATGTACCACGATACAGTGAGAAGTTTGTTTTTGCACTCCCTGGCCCTGGAGAAAAGGCTGTGCCTACCCATCCCATCAATACCCGCAGTGATTTTATCAACCTCTGTCTAGAGAATAGCAGTGAGAGGGCCCTGTGATAAGTTTCTTTGCAGTGGACTCCATTCAATTAGGCTGATCTCTGTTGTTCAACAACGCATAGACATCCATTGTTATCAATGCCACTTACAGCCCAGGGAGAGGCCCCGGCCCTTTGTTCAACAACATATTGACATCCACTGCTATCAACTTAGGTCAACGTGAAGATCAAAACATTACTTAGTACATTGAGGGAGATCAGGGTAGAACAATAATAATGCAGAATGTTGTTTAACAGCTACAGAAAAAGTGATGTTCAGGTAGACAATAAGTGCAGATTGTGAAGTCAATGCACAATTACTACAGTAGGGAACTATCTAATACTCTTTTAGCAGCGGGGGAGAAACTGTCCTTGAGGCTGGTGGCACATGCTTCCAAGCTCTGGTATCTTCTGCATGGTGGACGAGGCAAGGGGAACATCCAGGGTGGGTGGGGTCTTTGATCATATTGACTGTTTTATACCGAGGCAGTGAGAAGTACAGTATAGACAGAGGCCGTAGAGGGGAGCTTGGTTCCCATGATGTTCTGAGCAGTGCACACAGCTCTCTGCATTTTCTTACAGAGCAGTTGCCTTATCGAGCCATTGCACAACCAGATAAATATAATAATAATTAACCAGGCTTTAGCAAGGTGACCAGAGGCCATGCACAATGGCTGGTGCTGACCTCTGCATCTCTCTTAGAGCTGTTGCACTGTGAAGGTCACTCACGTCCTGAGAGAATCCACACCAGGATCTGAAACAGACTTAGAGTCATACATTATTGAAACAGGACCTTCCACAGGGAAGATTCACAAGAATGATTCCAAGAATGAGAGGGTTACCATGTGAGGAACGTCTAACAGCTCTTGGGCTGTATTCCCTGGAGTTTAGGAGATTGAGGGGAGATGTCATAGAAACATTTCAAATGTTAAAAGCCTGAACAGATTAGATATGGCAAAGTTATTTCCCATGGTAGGGGATTCTAGGACAAGAGGGCATGACTTCAGAATTGAAGGACATCCATTTAGAACTGAGATGCAGAGAAATTACTGTAGTCAGAGGGTTGTAAATCCATGGAATTTGTTGCCACAAAGGGCTGTGGAGGCCAAGTCATTGGATGTATTGAAAGGCAGAGATAGATAGGTTCTTGATTAGCCAGGGCATCAAAGGATATGGGGTGAAGGCAGGGGAGTGGGGATGACTGGAAGAATTAGATCAGCCCATGATTGAATGGTGGAGCAATCTTGATGGGCCAAATGGCCTACTTCTGCTCCTATAACTTATGGTCTTATGAATGTGGAGGACAGAGAAGCAGGCAGTTGTACTGGGAGGGACACTCAGAGCCCATCTCAGCTAAGACAGGATGCTCAGTGTGAGCATCCAGGTGTCTGGTATATTCACATCAGCCCTGACTGAGAAGGTGAAAATACAGACCATCAAATAAAATCTACACGGCTCCATGTGCATTGGGTATCCATGCTGAATTTCCAAAACTTGGTTGTCAGTAACTTCGGGCCCAAATGCACCAGCTCATCTCCCACATCTGGGAAAATCCAGGTGTAGTGGAGAACCTCAGTGACACGGTAATCATGACCAACCCGGTTAATGAGAGTCATAGGCAGACACAGCACAGGAAGAGTTGATTCAGTCCTCTGACTCCATGCTGACCATCAACACCATCAATACCACCGTCTGTCCTCTCCATATTTCCATCAGAATGTACCACTCACAAACTTTACAGCGGCCGAGTAACCCACCTATCTGCGTGTCTTTGTGCTGTAGGAGGAAACCAGAGCACCCAGTCAGAAGCATACACAATTTCAGGAGGAGATGCCAATTCCACACAGACAACGCTGGAGATGAGGACTGAACCTGGGTCCCCGGCACTGGAACTGTTTACCCATTGTGTCGCTTAATTAGCAAAAACCCTACTTCCAATCACCAGTAAGATGATAGCAGATGTCTTCAGCAGGGCTATCACGTTCCAGTTCCTCAGCAGTGCCCTCCCATGCTTCATTTGCCCCTCTCCTGCTTCTCTTCATTTCCCTCGCCCTCAGAGTGGGGGGCAGCACTGATTTCCCAGCCACTCATGTGGCCTCTTGACCTCACATCCTGATGGCTCTCACACCTGTCCTGCTACATACTACCCCTGTGGGTGGCACCGAGGACTGTCAGCCCGGCAGCCATTCTACATAGAGACCACTGCATCCAACTTTGCCCGCTCCCCACGACGTACAATCTGCCACCTCCCTGTGGATGGCACCTGCTCTGCCAGCTCTTCCCCACTGCACCTGTTTCGCATGCCTCATTTGCCTGGGAGTTTGTGATTGAACACAACCATTGAAAACAGAGTTTAATGTGGGCAAGTGTGAGTGAGGTAATTAATAATTAATTTATAATGGTCACAAAGACTGAGATACAGAGACAAAATTAGTTTACCTGCCCTCACACAGATCCATTTCGTACAGATGTACACTAAGGTAGTACAAAAGTAAAACAGTGCTGGAACACAGAATATAATGTTCCAGTTACAGAGAAAGCCCAGTGCAGATAGGCAAAATGCAAGCCCATGACATGGTAGATTGACGGGAATTAAAAGACAGATTACTTTCTAAATGGAGAGAGACTGCAAATCCATGACATTCAGAGGGATTAGTTCAGAAAGACTGAAAGCTTGCTACACACTAAAAGCAATGAGTTTGCTTTCCGGGCTGGGGGGCAAGCAGGAGGCCAGGGGGATTGATTCGTTGTCTGCAAGTGTTCACCATTTACTCTATTTAATTGAAGGTGGGGAAACAAACCGTAAAGTTTCCCCAGTTTGTTAGAGATATGAAAATAGGCAGAAGTTTCTGTTGCGATCAGGATATTGCGGTTCTGCAACAGGATAAAAATAGACCAAGTGAAAGCACAACAGCTGGGGTTTAACATGGGCAAGTGTGAGTCACGCTCTTCAGTAAGGGGAACCAAAAAGTAGATTATTGTTTGAATCAGTGATACTGCAAGTTGAGACAGTGGTGTGTTTTCAGACTGATTGAGCAATCTACCGCTTTGCTGTCTCCAAGGCTGTTCAGTGAGTTTTCAATCAAATCACACAGCCTTGAGAACAAAAATCCTGGAGACAAGGTACGAGCCTATGATTGACTCCATTTCTAGACAATCCGCCACTAAAGCAGAGAGGAAAATTGAGATCATCAAGGCATGAACAAAAATAAGCGGGTGTTCAGCACCATCCAGCAGACTCACTCAATGTTGCCTCAGGAAATCTATGTTTGACAATCTCTCTATCTCCCTCTCTTTCTCCCCCCCCTCTCTCTCCCTCCCTCCCTCTCTCCATTGATCCCTTTCACTCTGTCTCTCTCTCACTCTCCCTCTCTTTCTCCCTCCCTCCCTCCCTCCCTCTTTCTTTCCCTCCCTCCTTCCCTTCACCCTCTCTCTCTAACTTACCCACTCTCTCTCCCTCCCTCCCTCCTTCACTCCCCCTCTCTCCCTCCCTCTTTCTCCCTCTCCCTCTCTCTTTCCCTCCCTCCGCCTCCCTTTCTCTTCCATTATCTCTCCCTCCCTCGCTCTCTCTCTTACCACCACCCTTTCCCCCTCCCTCTCTACCTATCTCTCTCTCCCTCCCTCCCCCTCTCTCTCCCCCCTTTCCCTCCCTCCTTCCCTCCCACTCTTTCACTCTCTGTCTCCCTCCCTCCCCAATCTCTCTCTCTTACCCCCTCTCTCTCCCCTTCCCTCCCTCCCTCTCTCCCTCCTTCTCTCCCCTCTCTCTCCCTCCCCCTCCTTCACTCAAGCTATTTCTCTCTCCCTCTCTCTCTATCTCTCCCTCTCTCTCATCCCCTCTCTCTCCCAGCTCTCTCTCTACTTCTCTCTCCCTCCCTCTCACCCTCCTTCCCTCCCTCTCTCTCTGTCCCTCACTCCTCCCTACCTTTCCCTACCTGTCTCTCATCCCCTCTCCCTCTTTCCCTCTCTCTCTCGCTCCCTCTCCCACTGTCTCTCCCTCCCGCCCTCCCCTCTCTTACTCCAATTCACTAACCCTCACTCTCTCACTCCCTGCCTCCATCTCTCTCTTTCATTCCCCTTCTCCCTCACTCCCTCTCTCTCTCCTTCCCTCTCTCAGCCTCTTCCTACTCACAGAGAATGGTTCTCTCAGTCGAATGCTCTCTCTCTCTCCCTCCCTCACTCTCTTCCTCCCTCACCCTTCCTCTTTCCCTCTCTCTGA
Source organism: Mobula hypostoma (assembly GCF_963921235.1). Taxonomy (NCBI): domain Eukaryota; kingdom Metazoa; phylum Chordata; class Chondrichthyes; order Myliobatiformes; family Myliobatidae; genus Mobula; species Mobula hypostoma. The sequence goes on along the minus strand of NC_086110.1, from coordinate 266,383 downwards.
CCCCCCCTTCCCTCCCTCTCTTCTTTCCTCTCTTCCTTCCTCTCTTCCTCCCTCTCTCTTTCTCCCCTTCTCCCTCACCCCCTCTCTCTCCCTTGCTCTCTCTCCCTCCATCCCTCCTTCTCTCTCCCTCCCTCTCACTCTCTCCTTCCTTCTCCCCTCTCTCTCTCTCCTCTCCCTCCCACCCTTCCCTCTCTCTCCTTCTCCTTCTATCACTCCCTCCCTCACTCTCTCTCCCTCTCCCTCTTCCTCCCTCCTCTCTCCTTCACTCCCTCTCTTTCTCTCCATCTCTCTCTTCCTCCCTCCTCTCTCCCTCCCTCCCTCCCTCCCTTGACCCTCTCTCCTTCCCCTCGCTCTCTCCCTCTCTCCCTCCTTCTCACACTCTCTCCCTCTCTCCATCCCTCTCTCACTTCCTCTCTCTCCCTCCCACTCTCCCTCTTTCCCTCCATCTCTCTCATTTTCTGTCTCCCTCCCTCACTCCCCTATCTCTCTTACCCCCTCTCTCCCCTTCCCTCACTTTCTCTCTCTCCCAGCTCTCCCTCTCCCTCCCTCCCTCTCTCTCCCCACTCTCACTACTCACGGAGGATAGTCCTCCCATTCTAATGCTCTCTCCATCTCTGTCTCTCTCGCTCTCCCCCCTCTCTCTCCCTCCCTCCCTCTCTCCCTCCTTCCATGCCTCTCTCTCTCTCCCTCTTGCTACTCCCAGAGAATGGTCCTCCCTCTCTTCCTCCCTCCTCTCTCTCTCTTACCCCCTCTCTCATACTACCTCCCTCTTCTCACCTCCTCTCTTCTCTCCCTCCTTCTCTCTCTCCCTTCCTTACTCCCTCCCTCTCTCTCTCTATCCCTCTTTCTCTCTCCCTCTCTCACCATCCCTCCCTCCCTCTCTCTCTCCTTCCCTCCGTCCTGCCACCGTCCCTCTCTCTCTCTTTCTCTCCCTCACTCCCTCCCTCTCTCTATCTCCCTCTCTCTCTCCACCCTCTCTTCCTCCTTCCCTGCCTCTCTCTCCTTCTCTGTCTCTCTCAGTCTCTCTCCCTCTTGCTACTCCCAGAGAATGATCTTTCTTCTCTCCCTCCCTCACTCTCTCTCTCACCCCTCTCTCCCTCCCTCTCTCTCTCTCTCTTACCCTTCTCTCACACTCCCTCCCTCTCTCTGTCTTCCTCCCTCCCTCCCTCTCTCTCTCTCGCTCGATGCTGCTGGAGTGATGTGTCCTGGGCAAGGTGTAATCGTGCACGTTGTGGATCGCACTCTGCAGTTCACTGTACAATGTGTTTTGCTTTCTGGTGTCTTCTTTTGCTATTTTGATTGGCGCGGCCTGTGCGTAGTGATGCTAGATTGAACTGAATATGCCTGGACTCTTCTGATTTTGTGTTCTATATTCTGTGTTTTCACACTTTTTTTCTCTTTTTTGCTGTTGGTACAACTTGTTTGTGTTTTTTACAGATATAAAGGGGATTGAGGTTTCTCTTCGAAAGGGCTCCAGGTTTTTCCTTTGTTTCATGGATGTCTGTGAGAGTTCGAATCACAGGTTGTTTACTTCAAACATACTTTGATAATGAATGTACTTTGAGTCTTTGAATCTTGGACCTTGAATGTTTTGAATCTTAAATGTACTTTGAACCTCGGAATCATTAATCACAATAAGTTAGTGAGCAGGTTCCACAAGACGTGAAGATACTGTGTTCGCCATCATTTCTCTATTATAAAAGTAACAGCCCATTGGAAAGAAGACCATTTTAACCACAATCGATTTGAATCCAGTGTGACTAAGATACATAATTCATGGGGAAAAGTGAAAGATTTCTTCAATGAACACAATACTTCAGTTGATTGCCAAGTAGTTGGAGGCTGTCAGCCTTCTGCAGATTCTAGTCGAAGAGCTACATGCTCTGGACTGGGGTTGGCAGAAGTCCAAGTCTGAATGCTTCAGAGAGATGTCCTAATGAACAGTAAGACTGATCAATGAAATCCCATCAACCCAAGTTCCCAAAGGTTGGAATTTCACAGATCAGTGCCTGAATCTTTAATCCAGCAGTTTTTCTCACTGCAGAATTAATTGCACAATGCAACCTCAGAGAGAAAGCTGGCAATGATTATCACACCATCACTTCACGTCCACAGTAGTAAATTTAAACTGACGGAACTGGGTATCAGTAATAATAAGTAATTATGCCCCTTAAATCCGATTACATTTTCAGCTAAGGATCTGAGAAAATTTTCACAGGGATATAAGATGCTTTTGAAATTCTTCAGGTGAATGTGAGATCCCCAGTCTGGGGCCTGCTGACATTACGGGACTTAACACAGATCACTGCACCTCCTGTGGCAAGCTGTGGGTGGTGAGAAACAATGTGTGTAGGGGTCAATTGGCAAGGGCCCCACCCATTCATAGAATAAAGAGCTTTTTAACAGAGGAGGTCATCAAGAGCTAGGCAGCCCAAAGTTTCATGGCCATCCTGACGAATGTCCAGGAATTCTGCAATATAGAGTTAATCAGGACAAATGGGGGAGCTGGCCAGAGAGAGCATCAACCTGTTGAGCAAGGCAGACGGTCTGGACAGACAGAGTCTGCACCTGTCCTCTTCCGGAGCAGTGTTCATCCTATTAAAATCAGCCTTGGGTGCTGGGCTCCTCAACTTCCCCTGGGCCTTCAGCAGAGCTGGGGGGTTACACACTGCCCTTACTCTGGAAGTGGTAAGTCTCATTCCACATTATATATTCTGTCGGCATCCACCAAACTGTTTCTTTGGTTTCTCTCGGAGAAAATTCTCAGTTGAGGATGTTATTGCAAGTTGCTGGAGCACTTTCTTTTGCAAAGCTTCTCGTGTACCCATCCAGCTGTTGTTGAGAATTACAATGTGGATCAGACACTGGACAAAACTTCCGGCTGTCCGCTCTCCAAATAGAGTAGCTGGCGGGGGTGGGCGGGGGTCAATGAAAAATGGTACTGGAGCAGAGCGTCTTGTTGCAAGCTGTTCCCTACAGATCCAATCATTACTCACATTATAGTTGCTCTACTCTTTTAAAGTGAAATTCCCTTACCCTAGTCTCTATTTTTTATTCTGCATTGTTACTGTTCTTCCTTATGCACTGCAGAATGGCTCCATGTGTATGGATAATAACATGCAAGACAATTTTACTCTATCACTGTGATTGATGGGTTGCCATCATCTCTGAGTTTACGATGGTGTTAATGAAGCTCAGAGACTACTGATCGACAATAAACAAACCGAAGAAAACAACTAAATACATTATTAATGTCACACTTTTTCTGGTAAACATTCATTGCAAACAATAGCCTTCAACTTCCCTTTGGGAGTTGAGCTTTTGAATTACCTGTACGACCCGGCATTTTTGTGCTGTGGACTGAAGTCTGGATGGTGTAGTGCTGATGCAGCATTACAGTCCAAATCGAGGCGGAGGGGTCGGGCTGGAGAGCGGGGATAAGCTAATGCACGACCGTTGCTGGAGAGTGGGGATAGGCTAATGCATGTCCGTTACTGGAGAGTGGGGATAGGCTAATGCACGGCCGTTACTGGATAACAGGGGATAGGCTAATGCACGTCCGCTACTGGAGAGCGGGGGATAGGCTAATTCATGGCCGTTACTGGAGAGTGGGGATAGGCTAATGCACGGCCGTTACTGGAGAGCAGGGGATAGGCTAATGCACGGCCATTACTGGAGAGCGGGGATAGGCTAATGCATGGCCATTACTGGAGAGCGGGGGATAGGCTAATGCATGGCCGTTACTGGAGAGTGGGGGATAGGCTAATGCACGGCCGTTACTGGAGAGTGGGGATAGGCTAATTCATGGCCGTTACTGGAGAGCGGGAATAGGCTAATGCATGGCCATTACTGGAGAGCGGGGGATAGGCTAATTCATGGCCATTACTGGAGAGCGGGGATAGGCTAATGCACGTCCGCTACTGGAGAGCGGGGGATAGGCTAATTCATGGCCGTTACTGGAGAGTGGGGATAGGCTAATGCATGGCCGTCGCTGGAGAGTGGGGATAGGCTAATGCACGGCCGTTACTGGAGAGCAGGGGATAGGCTAATGCACGGCCATTACTGGAGAGCGGGGATAGGCTAATGCATGGCCATTACTGGAGAGCGGGGGATAGGCTAATGCATGGCCGTTACTGGAGAGTGGGGGATAGGCTAATGCACGGCCGTTACTGGAGAGTGGGGATAGGCTAATTCATGGCCGTTACTGGAGAGCGGGAATAGGCTAATGCATGGCCATTACTGGAGAGCGGGGGATAGGCTAATTCATGGCCATTACTGGAGAGCGGGGATAGGCTAATGCACGGCCGTTACTGGAGAGCAGGGGATAGGCTAATTCATGGCCGTTACTGGAGAGCAGGGGATAGGCTAATTCATGGCCGTTACTGGAGAGTGGGGATAGGCTAATTCATGGCCGTTACTGGAGAGCGGGGATAGGCTAATGCACGGCCGTTACTGGAGAGCGGGGGATAGGCTAATGCATGGCCGTTACTGGAGAGTGGGGATAGGCTAATGCACGGCCGTTACTGGGGAGCGGAGATAGGCTAATTCATGGCCGTTACTGGAGAGTGGGGATAGGCTAATGCACGGCCGTTACTGGAGAGCCGGGATAGGCTAATGCACGGCCGTCACTAGAGAGCAGGGGATAGGCTACTGCACGGCCATTACTGGAGAGTGGGGATAGGCTAATGCACGGCCGTTACTGGAGAGCGGGGGATAGGCTAATGCACTGCCGTTACTGGAGAGTGGGGATAGGCTAATGCACGGCCGCTACTGGAGAGTGGGGATAGGCTAATGCACGGCCGTTACTGGAGAGTGGGGATAGGCTAATTCATGGCCGTTACTGGAGAGTGGGGATAGGCTAATGCACGGCCGTTACTGGAGAGTGGGGATAGGCTAATGCACGGCCGTTACTGGAGAGTGGGGATAGGCTAATGCACGGCCGTTACTGGAGAGTGGGGATAGGCTAATTCATGGCCGTTACTGGAGAGCGGGGATAGGCTAATGCACGGCCGTTACTGGAGAGCGGGGGATAGGCTAATGCACAGCCGTTACTGGAGAGCGGGGGATAGGTTAATTCATGGCCGTTACTGGAGAGTGGGGATAGGCTAATGCACGGCCGTTACTGGAGAGCGGGCGATAAGCTAATGCACAGCCGTTACTGGAGAGCCGGGATAGGCTAATGCACGGCCATTACTGGAGAGCGGGGATAGGCTAATGCATGGCCATTACTGGAGAGCGGGGGATAGGCTAATGCATGGCCGTTACTGGAGAGTGGGGGATAGGCTAATGCACGGCCGTTACTGGAGAGTGGGGATAGGCTAATTCATGGCCGTTACTGGAGAGCGGGAATAGGCTAATGCATGGCCATTACTGGAGAGCGGGGGATAGGCTAATTCATGGCCATTACTGGAGAGCGGGGATAGGCTAATGCACGGCCGTTACTGGAGAGCAGGGGATAGGCTAATTCATGGCCGTTACTGGAGAGCAGGGGATAGGCTAATTCATGGCCGTTACTGGAGAGTGGGGATAGGCTAATTCATGGCCGTTACTGGAGAGCGGGGATAGGCTAATGCACGGCCGTTACTGGAGAGCGGGGGATAGGCTAATGCATGGCCGTTACTGGAGAGTGGGGATAGGCTAATGCACGGCCGTTACTGGGGAGCGGAGATAGGCTAATTCATGGCCGTTACTGGAGAGTGGGGATATGCTAATTCACGGCCGTTACTGGAGAGCCGGGATAGGCTAATGCACGGCCGTCACTAGAGAGCAGGGGATAGGCTACTGCACGGCCATTACTGGAGAGTGGGGATAGGCTAATGCACGGCCGTTACTGGAGAGCGGGGGATAGGCTAATGCACTGCCGTTACTGGAGAGTGGGGATAGGCTAATGCACGGCTGCTACTGGAGAGTGGGGATAGGCTAATGCACGGCCGTTACTGGAGAGTGGGGATAGGCTAATTCATGGCCGTTACTGGAGAGTGGGGATAGGCTAATGCACGGCCGTTACTGGAGAGTGGGGATAGGCTAATGCACGGCCGTTACTGGAGAGTGGGGATAGGCTAATGCACGGCCGTTACTGGAGAGTGGGGATAGGCTAATTCATGGCCGTTACTGGAGAGCGGGGATAGGCTAATGCACGGCCGTTACTGGAGAGCGGGGGATAGGCTAATGCACAGCCGTTACTGGAGAGCGGGGGATAGGTTAATTCATGGCCGTTACTGGAGAGTGGGGATAGGCTAATGCACGGCCGTTACTGGAGAGCGGGCGATAAGCTAATGCACAGCCGTTACTGGAGAGCCGGGATAGGCTAATGCACGGCCGTTACTGGAGAGCGGGGGATAGGCTAATGCATGGCCGTTACTGGAGAGCAGGGGATAGGCTAATGCACGGCCGTTACTGGAGAGCGGGGGATAGGCTAATACATGGCCGTCACTGGAGAGCAGGGGATAGGCTAATTCATGGCCGTTACTGGAGAGCGGGGGATAGGCTAATGCACGGCCGTTACTTGAGAGCGGGGGATAGGCTAATGCATGGCCGTCGCTGGAGAGTGGGGATAGGCTAATGCACGGCCGTTACTGGAGAGCGGGGATAGGCTAATTCATGGCCGTTACTGGAGAGTAGGGATAGGCTAATGCACGGCCGTTACTGGAGAGCGGGGGATAGGCTAATGCACGGCCGTTACTGGAGAGCGGGGGATAGGTTAATTCATGGCCGTTACTGGAGAGCGGGGATAGGCTAATGCACGGCCGTTACTGGAGAGCGGGGGATAGGCTAATGCACAGCCGTTACTGGAGAGCGGGGGATAGGTTAATTCATGGCCGTTACTGGAGAGTGGGGATAGGCTAATGCACGGCCGTTACTGGAGAGCGGGCGATAAGCTAATGCACAGCCGTTACTGGAGAGCCGGGATAGGCTAATGCACGGCCGTTACTGGAGAGCGGGGGATAGGCTAATGCATGGCCGTTACTGGAGAGCAGGGGATAGGCTAATGCACGGCCGTTACTGGAGAGCGGGGGATAGGCTAATGCATGGCCGTCACTGGAGAGCAGGGGATAGGCTAATTCATGGCCGTTACTGGAGAGCGGGGGATAGGCTAATGCACGGCCGTTACTTGAGAGCGGGGGATAGGCTAATGCATGGCCGTCGCTGGAGAGTGGGGATAGGCTAATGCACGGCCGTTACTGGAGAGCGGGGATAGGCTAATGCACGGCCGTTACTGGAGAGCGGGGGATAGGCTAATGCATGGCCGTTACTGGAGAGCGGGGATAGGCTAATGCATTGCCGTTACTGGAGAGTGGGGGATAGGCTAATGCATCGCCATTACTGGAGAGCGGGGGATAGGCTAATGCACGGCCGTTACTGGCGAGTGGGGATAGGCTAATGCATGGCCGTTACTGGAGAGCGGGGATAGGCTAATGCATGGCCGTTACTGGAGAGCGGGGATAGGCTAATGCATGGCCGTTACTGGAGAGCGGGGGATAGGCTAATGCACGGCCGTTACTGGAGAGTGGGGATAGGCTAATGCACGGCCGTTACTGGAGAGCGGGGGATAGGCTAATGCACAGCCGTTACTGGAGAGCGGGGGATAGGTTAATTCATGGCCGTTACTGGAGAGTGGGGATAGGCTAATGCACGGCCGTTACTGGAGAGCGGGCGATAAGCTAATGCACAGCCGTTACTGGAGAGCCGGGATAGGCTAATGCACGGCCGTTACTGGAGAGCGGGGGATAGGCTAATGCATGGCCGTTACTGGAGAGTGGGGGATAGGCTAATACATGGCCGTCACTGGAGAGCAGGGGATAGGCTAATTCATGGCCGTTACTGGAGAGCGGGGGATAGGCTAATGCACGGCCGTTACTTGAGAGCGGGGGATAGGCTAATGCATGGCCGTCGCTGGAGAGTGGGGATAGGCTAATGCACGGCCGTTACTGGAGAGCGGGGATAGGCTAATTCATGGCCGTTACTGGAGAGTAGGGATAGGCTAATGCACGGCCGTTACTGGAGAGCGGGGGATAGGCTAATGCACGGCCGTTACTGGAGAGCGGGGGATAGGTTAATTCATGGCCGTTACTGGAGAGCGGGGATAGGCTAATGCACGGCCGTTACTGGAGAGCGGGGGATAGGCTAATGCACAGCCGTTACTGGAGAGCGGGGGATAGGTTAATTCATGGCCGTTACTGGAGAGTGGGGATAGGCTAATGCACGGCCGTTACTGGAGAGCGGGCGATAAGCTAATGCACAGCCGTTACTGGAGAGCCGGGATAGGCTAATGCACGGCCGTTACTGGAGAGCGGGGGATAGGCTAATGCATGGCCGTTACTGGAGAGCAGGGGATAGGCTAATGCACGGCCGTTACTGGAGAGCGGGGGATAGGCTAATGCATGGCCGTCACTGGAGAGCAGGGGATAGGCTAATTCATGGCCGTTACTGGAGAGCGGGGGATAGGCTAATGCACGGCCGTTACTTGAGAGCGGGGGATAGGCTAATGCATGGCCGTCGCTGGAGAGTGGGGATAGGCTAATGCACGGCCGTTACTGGAGAGCGGGGATAGGCTAATGCACGGCAGTTACTGGAGAGCGGGGGATAGGCTAATGCATGGCCGTTACTGGAGAGCGGGGATAGGCTAATGCATTGCCGTTACTGGAGAGTGGGGGATAGGCTAATGCATCGCCATTACTGGAGAGCGGGGGATAGGCTAATGCACGGCCGTTACTGGCGAGTGGGGATAGGCTAATGCATGGCCGTTACTGGAGAGCGGGGATAGGCTAATGCATGGCCGTTACTGGAGAGCGGGGATAGGCTAATGCATGGCCGTTACTGGAGAGCGGGGGATAGGCTAATGCACGGCCGTTACTGGAGAGTGGGGATAGGCTAATGCATGGCCGTTACTGGAGAGCGGGGGATAGGCTAATTCATGGCCGTTACTGGAGAGCGGGGGATAGGCTAATGCATGGCCGTTACTGGAGAGCGGGGATAGGCTAATGCATGGCCGTTACTGGAGAGCGGGGATAGGCTAATGCATGGCCGTTACTGGAGAGCGGGGGATAGGCTAATGCACGGCCGTTACTGGAGAGTGGGGATAGGCTAATACACGGCCGTTACTGGAGAGTGGGGATAGGCTAATACACGGCCGTTACTGGAGAGTGGGGATAGGCTAATGCACGGCCGTTACTGGAGAGTGGGGATAGGCTAATGCTCGGCCGTTACTGGAGAGTGAGGATAGGCTAATGCACGGCCGTTACTGGCGAGTGGGGATAGGCTAATGCACGGCCGTTACTGGAGAGCGGGGGATAGGCTAATGCACGGCTGTTACTGGAGAGCGGGGGATAGGCTAATACATGGCCGTTACTGGAGAGCGGGGATAGGCTTATGCACGGCCGTTACTGGAGAGCGGGGGATAGGCTAATGCACGGCCGTTACTGGAGAGCGGGGATAGGCTAATGCTCGGCCGTTACTGGAGAGTGAGGATAGGCTAATGCACGGCCGTTACTGGCGAGTGGGGATAGGCTAATGCACGGCCGTTACTGGAGAGCGGGGGATAGGCTAATTCATGGCCGTTACTGGAGAGCGGGGGATAGGCTAATGCACGGCCGTTACTGGAGAGTGGGGATAGGCTAATGCACGGCCGTTACTGGAGAGTGGGGATAGGCTAATGCACGGCCGTTACTGGAGAGCGGGGATAGGCTAATGCATGGCCGTTACTGGAGAGTGGGGATAGGCTAATGCATGGCCGTTGCTGGTGCGGACGTGGGGGCGCAGAACCAAGGTGAGGCAGAGACTGGTCTGGGCCCGAAAGTAAGGACTTGAGGTTTGATTGACTTATGTACCAGGCTGAATTGAAGTGGTCAGGCATGGAACGAATCAAGGTAGGGTCCCTGGCCAAAGAGCATTTCAAAGTGGCAGGAGGCAGGCCGAGAACACGGCGCGACCTGATGTTTGGGTGATTTCAGCACTGGGCCAGATTGGAAAGGTCGGGGTGTCGAGGACGAAGATGAGGAATGGGTCGGTTCAGCTCATCGCTCTGTGACGTTTACTCAGCTCTGTGATCTGCTGATCAATCTGCTGCGGTCGTGCCTGGCTTGGTGTGTGTGGATGGTCTCAGTTTCATAAACTTCAGTTCTGAATACTGTTTGTTTTTTCTCTCTGCACGGTGGGTGTTTCATGGTCTTCTTTTCTCAATGTGTTCTGTTGCGTTTCTTTGTTGTGTGGCTCTCTTTAAGGAGATAACCCTCAAGGTTGTATAAAGTATACATACTTCGATAATAAATGTACCTAGAAATTTGAATTTTGAGCTGTTGCACTGGGGCCCCTCTCGGCCTCAGAAGTCCGGCTCCAGTTGTATACGTAGTCATTACAACTGGGGTCTTCCTTGTTTGCAGCAGATGATCATGATTCCTCATTCCCTTTCCACAAAGGGTTGCTGAGCCACCTTCCTGGCCCCGGAGCCTCATTCGCACAGGGCACCAGAGCAGGCTTTGTGTGCCTGGACAGGCATGTCCGGATCTCGCTGGGGGACGAGGCCACCAACTGCCTCACCTGCTTTAACCAGTCTGTCAGCATCTCAGCACATGTGACAGTAATTCCAGTTTCTCTCAGAATGGGGATGAATGCAGAGTGAAGGTCTATCAGCACTGTTCCAGCCAACACTCCCTGGCAGGATGGCTGTGATCAGTTAGGGGCTTGCAGGTTTACTGAGTGCTTGCAATTTCGTTCTTGCTGCTGAAGGAGGGGTGGCAACAAGAGCTAGGAAGAACATTGGCAAGCACTCATATCATCCTCGGCTTAAAATGTTGCTAAGCAAGTGCTGTCAATGTTAGTTATTTGTAGAGGGCTGAAGGACCTGTTTCTGGGCTGCATTTTTCTATGAGCGGATTGATTAGATAACGCCAGAAACCCTAATGGTACGACATTCTGTGCTCATCACCTGCAGTATCCTGGCCACTGTTGTCTCATGAGGATAGCCAAGGTTTCAGCGGGATTCTGGCCAGACTGAACAATGGTCTTTCCTTAACGGAAGTTTATTCATGTATCTACAAAGTTCTTGATTTGTATTTAATGTATTTACATCAAATAAGTACATCCTCAATCTCGCCCGGTGTGCACTGCAGTCCCTGTGGTCTCCACTTCTCCCAGGAGGCCTCCAGCAACCCAGAGGACATTGCCTGCTCCCTTTCCAGGGGCAGTCAGGCATGGACATAACTTTGTAGTAACACACACGAAATTCTGGAGGAACTCAACAGGTCAAGCAGCATCCACGTAAGAGAATAAAGAACCAACTTTTCAGGCTGAGACCCTTGACTCAAGACATCGACTCTGACCTGCTGCCTTGCCTGCTGAGCTTGTACAGCGTTTTTATTTGTGTCTATTTATAGAGTGCTACCGTGCGGTGTAGGCCACGCCACCCCAGCTACCCTGACAAACCGATTAAAACCTTACCTAATAATGGAAGAATTGACAATAACCAATTAATCTATCCGTTATGTCTTTGGACTGTGGGGAAATCCAGAGGACCCGGAGAAAACTGACAGATTCCGCGAGGAAGGTGGACAGAGACTCCTTACACACTGGCACCAGGTTTGAATTCCGACTCCGGAACACCCTGGCTGTAATGCTGCCGTGCTAACTGCTACAGTACTGTGTGACTTACTCTGTATTTCCAGCGTCTGCGGAATCTCTTGTCCTTATCTTATTTTCAGAAGAGTGGCAGGCAGCTGCTTGCTGGAATCCCTGGCCTAGACCTGTGAATGACCCCTTGGCCAGGCCCAGGAGTAGTCTGACGCAGCTTCTCCATACCAGGCGCCCCACCATCGGAAGTGTAGATAGAATGGGAGGGGGAGCCTCTTCAAATGCTCAAACACTCTGATGTCAGTGGTACATGGACTTCTTCTGACAGCCATTCTACGAATCCATGAACCATGACCATCGCTGCAGGAGTTCTGGCATTAATTTTGTTTAATCAACGTGTGGCTGGGCAGTGGGGTATCAGAGCTAGCAGGTCATGGCATGAGACTGACCACAGATCTACACTACATTGATCAGAATTCTCCCCACACGGCATACCTCAGACCACACTACTCCACTGCCCACGTGCATGTGTGTGTGACTGTGTGTGTGTGTGTGTGTGTGTGTGTGTGTGTGTGTCTGTGACTGTGTGTGTGTGTGTGTGTATGTGTCTGTGACTGTGTGTGTGTGTGTGTGTGTGTGTGTGTATGTCTGTGACTGTGTGTGACTGTGTGTGTGTGACTCTGTGTGTGTGTGTGTGTGTGTGTTACTCTGTGTGTGTGTGTGTGCGTGTGTGTGTGTGTGTCAGAGAGTGTGTGTGTGTGTGTGTATGTGTGTGTGTGTGTGTGTGTCTGTGACTGTGTGTGTGTGTGTGTATGTCTGTGACTGTGTGTGTGTGACTCTGTGTGCGTGTGTGTGTGTGTGTGTGTGTGTGTGTGTGTCTGTGACTGTGTGTGTGTGTGTGTATGTGTCTGTGACTGTGTGTGTGTGTGTGTGTGTGTGTGTATGTCTGTGACTGTGTGTGACTGTGTGTGTGTGACTCTGTGTGTGTGTGTGTGTGTGTTACTCTGTGTGTGTGTGTGTGCGTGTGTGTGTGTGTGTCAGAGAGTGTGTGTGTGTGTGTCTGTGACTGTGTGTGTGTGTGTGTGTCTGTGACTGTGTGTGTGTGTGTGTATGTCTGTGACTGTGTGTGTGTGACTCTGTGTGCGTGTGTGTGTGTGTGTGAGAGACAGTGTGTGTGTGTTTGTGTGTGTGTGACTCTGTGTGTGTGTGTGTGTGTGTTACTCTGTGTGTGTGTGTGTGTGCGTGTGTGTGTGTGTGTCAGAGAGTGTGTGTGTGTGTGTCTGTGACTGTGTGTGGGTGACTCTGTGTGTGTGTGTGTGTGTGTGTGTATGTCTGTGACTGTGTGTGACTGTGTGTGTGTGTGACTCTGTGTGCGTGTGTGTGTGTGTCTGTGACTGTGTGTGTGTGACTCTGTGTGTGTGTGTGTCTGTGACTGTGTGTGTGTGACTGTGTGTGTGCTTGTGTGTGTGTCTGTGACTGTGTGTGTGTGATTCTGGGTGTGTGTGTGTGTGTGTGTGACTGTGTGTGTGTGACTGTGTGTGTGTGTGTGTGTGTGTGTGTGTGTGTGACTCTGTGTGCGTGTGTGTGTGTGTCTGTGACTGTGTGTGTGTGACTCTGTGTGTGTGTGTGTGTGTCTGTGACTGTGTGTGTGTGACTGTGTGTGTGCTTGTGTGTGTGTCTGTGACTGTGTGTGTGTGACTCTGGGTGTGTGTGTGTGTGACTGTGTGTGTGTGTGTGTGTGTGTGTGTGTGTGTGTGTGTGTGAGAGAGAGAGAGTGTGTGTGTGTGTTTGTGTGTGTGTGACTGTGTGTGTGTGTGTGTGTCAGAGAGTGTGTGTGTATGTGTGTGTCTCTGTGTGTGTGTGTGTGTGAGACTCTGTGTGTGTGTGTGTGTGTATGTGTGTGTCTGTGTGTGTGTGTGTGTGTGTGTGACTAAAGGCGATATGACTGATAAGGTCTCAGAGAGGAATTTGAGCAATGTGTGTCACAGATGCAGGATTAACATACAGAACCATTGTGGGATTCCCCGTATACGCTGTTCCCCATTGACACTGACCCGTCAGCAGCTGCAGGCTCCTAGCACAGTGCGCTACTGCCCCCTGCTGTCCCTTGCTGCCCCTGCACCCTCCTCGGCTACCTCACTGAGTCTGGACGCCTGCCAGCAGTTTCCCAAACTCTTGAAACGTGACCAAGACTGTATCCTAGAATATCTCCAGGGTACATGATGTAGGACAATGGGAATAAATTATATTTCCCTGGGTGAACTATCTCCAGGTGTTTCTCCCAACCTCACTTACATTGATCCACATCCATTAATTCATGTGCCACAGTTATGCTGATGCTGGCTTATCCCAGAAATATTAAACCTACCACAGCTGTCACTGTAACACAATTCTGATATATTCTTCAAATTCCCTCATCAGCCCCGCAGACTATTTTCCCTGGCTTACTCTTCCACCCCCACATCCTTCTCCCTTACCCCTACCTCTACCAACTGCCCCTGGCATCCTCCGAGACAACCCTGCATCTCTGGAGTAAATCCACAGGTTCCACCCCCTCCATTTTACCTTGCCATATCCCGAACCATCGATCCACATTTCCTAATCCCACCTGCTCACAGACCACCTCCTGAAAACTGTCAGTACACCCACCCAGTCCCTCGGCATAATTCCCATTGACTTCACTGACTCCAAGAGCCAGCACAGGTTCAGCAGGCTGAGTGGCCTCCTTCTGTGAAATACTGAGACGTGACTCATGGCTCATCTGCTCTCTGCATCACTTATTTCAACTGTCAGAATATGGCTGTGAACAACATGGCCAACGGTGATGCACTGTCGACAGAAACAAAACTACTTCTTTTATTTCTTTGAACTGTGGTTCTACCATGAAGCTGCGTGTGATTAGAACATCTAATGGTGTGCTTTTGGGCTGATTGAGCAACTTGGCACTCTGCAGTCTCCGAGGGAGTTTGGTGAGGTTGGGAGCAGAGTGGGCGACCTGGAGGCCTGGGCACAGGTTGCAAGCCAATAGTCAATTCCGTTGCTTCTCCCTGATTGTGGTGCCAAGCGAGGTTGAAGTCGATGAAGATGAGAGAGGAGTGCGGACTGGTTTTTGGCGCTGTCTGCTTGTGTTTGGCCAGCCTTCCTCTCCCTCTCACTAGCTGCCGTTGGAGGCAAGTGCAGGAGTTGAGTTCCACATTGACCAGCGAAGCTCCTGGCTATGGAATCATTTGGGGGGATCTTGAGATTCACATTGCATGTATTTCTGTATTCTAGTTGTTCTTTTTGAGCAGTTTGATCAGGGCAATCGGTGTGAGCTGGGGCACCTCGGCAAAGACTGGTGCTGCGACCTGCTGTTGGTGAGTGGTGCCAAGTTGAACCGAACTAGTGAATGCTCTTGGACTCCTGGTTTGATGTTCGATATTCGTTGTGCTGTTCACCCACTTTCTGCTGTTTGCGCAGTTTGGTCTTTTTCATATGTTGGGGATTTGATGTTCTCTTCGAAAGGGTTCCATGTTGTATCTTTGTTTAACGGCTGCCTGTGGGAGGACAAATCTGAGAATTGGATTCTGTATACATACTTTGATAATATATGTATCTTCAATCTTTGAATCATCATGCACTATCCACCTAAAATAACAATCATTGCCACCCACTCTTGGTCTAACCCTCCCTGTGCTGCTCCCACCCCCAGTTCAGCTCCTCTCACCCTGCGGATCTGGCTGTATTAACCGCTGTGGTTCTGTCCTGCAGGTGTCCCTGGTCTTTCTGATCAGTGGGATGGTGATTCTTGGCTACTGCTCCTCCATCAGCCAGTGCTCGACCTATCAGGGAGTGGTGAAGGCCATCTGTGGCCCCACCATTGGGAGGCTCTGTGCAGTCTGCTTTCTCTTCAATGTCTTCATGATCTGCATCGCGTTCCTTGTTGTGGTGGAAGACCAGCTCAGTAAATGTAAGTGTGAGCTGGGAGTCTTGTCTTTCGCTAACTGTGCCAATCAGTAACTGTGTCAGTAAATGTAACTGTCAGTTCCTGTATCAATCAGTCAGCAACAAGGAGAAGAGAACATGTGCCAGGGTGGCTGGGGTCAGTGATTATGCTGTCTGCGTTACTGAGGCAGCAGGAAGTGTAGACAGAGTCCATGGAGAGGAGGCTGCAATGACTCTTCTCCCTCTCGCACATTCAGGCAGACAATACAACTACCTGAAAGCCCATACCACCAGACTCAAGCCCAGCTTCCTTCTCATTGTTATAAAAAGGGGCAGAGTCCCCCAGTTTGATAGGATGAACTTCTAGCCACACAACCTCCCACAATATGTCCTTGTTCCTTGCCGTTTGCTTGCACTCTGTAACCATTAGCATTCTGCGCATGGCCTATCTTCTAGTCCAAGTGAAGGGCTCAGTCCGCCTCCTCCACTGATGCTGCCCGACCCACTGAGTGCCTCCCGCTTCCAGTTTCTACACGCTTGTCTTTCCCAAGCGTTTGTTGAATCCACATTGGAGTGGTTGTGCTCTCAGATCGACAACATTCGGTTATGTTATTGTTACCTGCTCTGCACTGTGCCACAAAAGCAACAAATTTCATGACATATGCCAGTGATAATAAACCTGATTCTGATTCTGACACGGGCCAGTTAGGAATGTAATATCAACTCTGGATTACCAAATATAGAGAGTGCGAGACACTGGCAGAGTGCCCATTACCCAGGAACAGCCCCCACCCCCCTTTTACTGATCCCTGACCCACGACCCACCACTGTCCTCTCCACAACACGAGAAAACAAATCCAATGCTCACTGATTCCTGCGCTCCAACACACCCTTCCCTTGCACTTCTGGTCTCACTCAGAGCAGCCTCGAGCACCCTGTGCTCACTGTTCAACTCTCAAGCCATGGGTCCCACTGCAAGGTTGGTCCTCCCGATACGTACATCCCAGGACTGAATGGATCATGCTAGGTGTCCCTTTGGGTGAAAAGTGGGTGCCCTACATCTTGCCTGCTTCACCAGGGACATGTCCCACGTCTGCTCCCAGTGCTGACTGGCAGAGCGAAGCCATTGTTCGGTGCACTGTGACCGGTACCCTTTGCTGTGACTGTGAACGAGGTCACCAGACAGACATTGAAGCTCATGGATATAGAAGTCTTTCCTCAGCAAAGTCAAGCAGCAGGCATCATGTTCACGACACTCTTGGAAGAAGATGCCTGCCTGACCCAATATTACATGACATTAGATATAGAAACATAGAAACACAGAAAACATACAGCACAATATAGGCCCTTCAGCCCACAAAACTGTGCCGAACATGTCCTTACCTTAGAACTACCCAGGCTTTACCATAGCCCTCTGTTCGTCTAAGCTCCATGTAGCCATCCAGGAGTCTCTTAAAAGACCCTATCGTTTCCACCTCCACCACCGTGGCCGGCTAAAGATCAAAGGTAACAGCAGGACAATCTTATAGTTACAATGTTCTGCAATGCTTCATTTGAATTACCTATAATTTTCAATCACTTTCAACACTTCAGGCACCCAAAATGAATGTTAATCCCAATTGTCTCTCTCTTGCTGCATTCATGCATATGCAGACATCTCAGGTGATCAATCCCAGTCTGCAGCTCCTGGAAATCCATTGTTCTGAGCAGCATTTTAAATTCAATTTGCAATCTACATTCCGGTCTGAAGACTACTTGCCACTGAAATTAAAATGTATATATACCCTAAATCCAAAATATGCCCTAAGACTCTTGTCAGTGGTTCCCTGTTGGTCACATTCATATGATTTTTTACAGATATTCACTTTCCATTCTGAAGACTAGTTGCTGCTGAAATTAATATTTGTTATATACCCCAGTTCCATAATATACCCTCACAGTCCCTTCTCTTGGCCCTCCTGGACAAAAATAATTTTGTTCCAGGAAAGGCCAAACTTTACGGAGGGTCTAATCAAATAGGACAGCAAAAATGTCCTTTGTCCCAATTACCTAAATCTCTATGTGCATCTACATCTATACTATCACCCCTAATGGCTACCCACTAGACTCTAAGTATAGATTATTCCAAAAATTTGACCAACAGTCTTTTAAATGTGGCTTTGTCATTCATATGCCCGTTGCCTCCCTCTCTGTTGGCTGATTGCAGTTGAGTCACATTTGTTATCTTCACCCCTTCATTTTCTGCTAGGTAAACGATGGCTGTCAGCTGGTACTGCCTGGTCAGGGACTCCAGCATAACAGGTTCGCAGCTAACAATTCGCACTCCCTGACGTGATGAAAGGTTTTCAGAATCTTGTCGACTAGTCTCTCAGACCCTCTCATCGACGTAGAGGAGGGGTTGGGCTAGTCTCTATTTGAGTGACTGCAAGCACCTCTCCCCGGTGGCACCCCCTTACGGACTGTCCAGTCGATCGCTGGCCCTAGTACTGAAAGGGCTCAGCTCATTTGTATTCACTTCCCATTCAGACACTGAATTCAGACTGCCTTCAGACACTGTGTGTAATTTCTTATCTTTCTCAGTCTGCCATGCCATGGAAGTTGTGGAACCTGGTGTCTCTGTTGTTACTCAGATCCCTTCCCATCTATTTTTCCCAATTTTTTTTTCTATTCTGACCTATACAACTAATCATCTACCTTCAGCAACCAGCCTTCATTCTAGAGAACAGGTACTGTTATACTTTAACATGCTATTCATTGCTTGTTGTCACAATGTCTTAGTGTTCTCTGCCGTTGTGTTTGCTGTGAGACTACACCCATCAGAGATAGTCAGAACTGTTGCTGAAGGCTGATATCCAACGCTAAAGTTCCGCAATAATACTCTTACTGGGTATGCTTGATCTCTCACTCTGACTGTGGAGGCGTCAAGAAGGTGTGTTGTAAAACTTAACCTGAGTGCAGTGTTTCCACTGGCTGCCTTTTCCTGACTGTAAACCAGCACAGGTATCTTTCATCCAGAGCACCACCTGTGCTTCTATCCACCTGGGAGTGAAACCTGTCTTTTCAGCCAGCTCCCTCGCCATGACCTGGTCACCTGGCTGAGAGAGGACTATTTTCTCTCCCTCTGGCTCTCTCTGATCCACAATATGTTGCTGCTGCTTTCCGTAATCCCTCAAAGCGTTACCATGATTACAGAGGACCTTCATGTCTCCCTAAACTTGTAAACTTGTCAGTTCTGTTGCTTCTTGTTCATCCATTGGCCTCTTCATACTGATGTCTGCCCACTCATTCCTTTTCTTCTCCTAACTATCCTTTTCTGGTGAGCATGTACTTTATTCACTCCTACTCCTCAACAGTAGCACTGCTTCTAACAGCTTCTGACTCTGCTTGGCCAAAACCTTGGACTTCCTGACACTGCCCTGTCTCTCCTCCCTGCTTGGGGCTGCTTTCTCTCTGGGCCATGTTAGCCGCTCTGTGGGTCACACTTGTTCACAGTACCTAGGATAGTACCATCATTGTGTCTATCTCCAGGATAGTATCTTCACTGTGTCTATCCTCAGGACAGTGTCTTCACTGTGTCTATCCCCAGGATAGTACTGTCACTGGGTCTATCCCCAAGATAGTATCTTCATTCTGTCTATCCCCAGTGCAGTACCTTCATGGTGTCCAGCCCTAGGATAGTACCATGATTGTGTCTATCCCCAGGATAGTATCTTCATTGTGTCTATCCTCAGGATAGTACCGTCATTGTGTCTATCTCCAGAATAGTACCATGATTGTGTCTATTCCCAGGATAGTATCTTCATTGTGTCTATCCCAGATAGTACCGTCATTGTGTCTATCTCCAGAATAGTACCATCATTGTTTGCAAACACCAAAAAATCTACAACTTTCACTCCCTCATTTTGAAGTACCAGGGGATGATTTCTCTGCACTCTCATTGTTTCAGCTGCTGCATGGATAGTGCAGATCACCTCTCCAGTCACGGGCAAGGGTGGATCAGTGACTGCTACTGATGATCCCTTGTGACATTGACCGCCCCCTAGTAAACCTCTTGTGTACATCCGTGGATGGCCACCACTGGTGGTAGAGGTTTTCATCAGCCACTTGTCTGACCTCACCAGTTCTCTAACCTGGTCAGCAGTCCAATTGGAAAGAGGGGGCACTGCTGTGGGTTTGGGCTGCTTTACTGAGGGATCCCCGCTCTGTGCTTCCCTTTCAGGACACTGCCCCCAACCATGCCCCGAGAAGCCACAGCTGTAACAAGCATCTCCTTTGCTCACCCACATTTATTCCAGCAGTTCCTTGCTATATGCCCTGGCTACTGGCATACAAAGCAAGTTTTCTGTGATGTCACAGCAACTACATTCACTGCGGCCACTTTAGGACTTCTCTCCCCTCTCCTCTGGTCTATCTCAGTCACCCATGGTAATATCACAGAGCTGGTTGATCCCACCATAATCTCCAGATCTAAACTCTCGGGTGGGCTGAGCTTGGGCTTTCCTACTGCAATTTCAAGAAGACTGGGTTCTCCTTCCCTGGCTTATCTAACCCAGTAAACTCCTCATACACTTGATATTTATGTTCTACGCAATCCAAGGCAGGCTCACCATCTTTCTGAACCACTGACATTATCGCTCCCCAGTTACTCTCACCTCCCCCAACCCCTACCCCTGCCATCACTGACACACTTCTCCTTTAAAAAAGCATTTTCTCACTTCATTGCTGGTATTAAGATGTGGAAACCATAGAAAGGGTGCAGAGGAGATTTACAAGGATGTTGCCTGGATTGGGGAGCATGCCTTATGAGAATAGGTTGAGTGAATTCGGCCTTTTCTCCTTGGAGCGACGGAGGATGAGAGGTGACCTGATAGAGGTGTATAAGATGATGAGAGGCATTGATCATGTGGATAGTCAAAGGCTTTTACCCAGAGCTGAAATTGCTAGCACAAGAGGGCACAGTTTTAAGGTACTTGGAAGTAGGTACAGAGGAGATATGAGAGGTAAGTTTTTTACGCATGGAATGGGCTGCTGGCGACGGCCGTGGAGGCAGATACAATAGGGTCTTCTAAGTGACACCTGGATAGGTACATGGAGCTTAGAAAAATAGAGGGCTATGGGAAACCCTAGGTAATTTCTAAGGTAAGGACATGTTCAGCACAGCTTTGCAGGCCAAAGGGCCTGTATTGTACTATAGGTTTTCTGAGTTTCAATGTTTCTATTCCCGATAGTTGCCCATGTACCATCCGGCACCCCCTTGGCCATACTGTCCCATATATTCTTCAGGCACTGCTTTTACCAACATATAGGTATTTTTGGGGTGCATCTGATGAATTTCAGTCATTTTCTCAAGCTTGCACCAGAATTCTACATTCCCGCAGGTGGCATTAAGTGACAAAACTTTCTGCTTCTCCCCACTCAGGGATGAAGGGCTTGTGGATGGTTGTAATCAGGGTCAAGAGTTTGCTCGGGTCATCAGGGTTCCTGACCTGACGTTTTCTGACCTCAATAGGTGCCATCTTAACAGATGTATCCGGGCATAACCTCTCCCTCCAACATCTCCACACTAATTCCCAGTTATGCAAAGTATAAATGATAACTAGAAAATAAACAGCACAAACTCTGCAATCTGCAGCCTACGTGCATCTGAACTCATAATGCCTCCTGTATCCCATTGCATTTAAAACTGATACACCAAGGTTACAGACTTATTCTTAAAACACACAAGCACACTCACTAACACGTCTGCTACTATATTTTGCCATATCCTACTGGGGTCCCGGGCAGTCAGTTACAGCCCTTCACAAAGGTGGCCATGTCTCAGCAAATTAGCACAGAATTCTGGGCTTTTACATAGACACACATGGCACACTACTTTTATAACCACGAGTTCAGCTGCTCACCACGTTTGTGATACTTCGTGATCCCGTGGTCACTGAACCAAACAGATCCAAGTGTGAGTGTTAATTTGAAAAATACTCACCCACTTAGGCTGCTGAGATCACTGAGCACCCAATGAGTTAGGAACGTATCCCGGACAAGACCCCAAGTGTGACTGTGAACAAAGTCATCAGCAAAACACTGAAGCACAGAGGTATTTTTTGAGCAAAATCAAGCAGCAGGCATCATATTCACGACGCTCTTGGAAGAAGAGGCCTGCCTGACCCAATATTACATGACATTAGATATGCTAAAGATCAAAGATAACAGCAGGACAATCGTATAGTTACAATGTTCTACAATGCTTCATTTGTATTACCTATAATTTTCAAACACTTCCAACACTCCGGACACCCAAAATGAATGTTAATCCCAATTGTCTCTCTCCTGCTGCATTCATGCATATGCAGATATTTCAGGTGATCAATCCCGGTCTGCAGCTCCTGGAAGACCATTGTTCTGAGCTGCATTTTAAATTCAATCTGCAATCCACATTCCGGTCTGAAGACTACTTGCTGCTGAAATTAATATTTATATATACCCCAACTTCAAAATGTGCCCTAACACTCTTGTTAGTAGTTCCCCGTTGGTGACATTCATATGATTGTTACAGATATTCACTCTCAAAAAATATTATTGGTTAGAAAATTGCATTTATTAGTTCAGTTTAAAACAAATTGTACAAACCTGAATCACCGTGCACTTATCCATTAGATTTCTCTGATGCTTCCTGAAGTGTGGAGGAATAATAAGGGTTACTACATGGGAATAGGAATTCCCGACAGCTAAGTGCTCCTCTTGATACCAATCGATGATAGGTGATGACTCTTTGCATGCAGCTCTGATGGGAATCATCAAATATTCCTGTTTAGGTCCACTACAGCTGAAATCCACAGTCACAGCCATGTGTACTTCAGAAAGCAACATCATTTTAAGATGTTTGAAAGATCTATCAATACACAAATCTAGTGATATCAATGGATTCCAGACTGCAGATTCGGGTTGTGAGTGCATTTCCTCTTTAAGAAAAGGGAAGCAGGGAAGGCAGGTTGCAGTCTTCTCGTCTCGATTTTAGTGGTGAGCATTGGTAGGTCATCATAGAGCTCGACGTTCATCATGTGCTGTTGCCAACTAACGTCAAGAGCCATTCGGAACATTCTAGAGACTTTGACATAGTCTTAGTGAGTGTCCATGTCTCACATCCGTACGTGAGAATGGACCCTATGACTGCTATGAAAATCCACTTTTTAAGCCCTCTGGTCAGGTTCGACTTCCAGATTTCCTTCATGTCGTTCATAGCCCTCCACGCCAACGCCTTCCGTATCTTTATGTCCTTCTCCGAACTCATCATTCTTGACCCAAGGTACTTGAAGTCAAAGACTTTCTTAATGGTATCACTCTTTATGGTCTTGAGAATACCTTTGTCGCAGTTAAACACCATGTACTCTGTCTTTTTAGCGTTTAGGTGAAGTCCAACTTTATTGCACTCAATTTCCACTTTTGTCAGTAGCTGCTGACAAAATAAAACATCAGCAATCCAGAACTATTCAAAGTCCAGGTACAACCTATGGAAGGCTATTTTAAGATGAGAAAAACAATTCCAATTGAAGTTAGAGATGAATTGGATGCATATCAGCTCTCACTACTTACAATGTGAAACGTACCACTGATGGGGTATCTGGTAGGGCATTGACAATCTGTGCCAAATAATTAGTGGAGGCTTTCAAGGACATTTTCAACCTCTCATTGCTGCAGTCCACCCACTTCAAATGGGTGGCCATCATATCAATGCCCATGAAAAGCAGGGTGATCTGTCTCAACAGCTATCACCTAATTGCACTCACATCTCCTGTAATGAAGCACTTTGAGAGGATGGTCATGACCAGAATCCACTCCTGCTTAAGCAACAACTTGGACCTGCTACAATTTGCCTATTACCACAATAGGTCTACAGTGGATCCAATCTCACTGGCTCTCCGCTTGGCCTTAGATCACCTGGACAATAGCAATGCCTAGGTCAGGCTGCTGTTTATTGATCACGTTTCAGTGTTCAACACAATCATACCCTCAGTTCCAATCAACAAGCTCCAAAACCTGGGCACTTCCCTCCGCAACTGGATCTTTGACTTCACCACCAGCAGACCACAGTCAGTGTGGATCAGAAATAGCATCTCCTCCTCACTGACAATCCACATTGGTGCACATCAACCATGTGTGCTTAGTCCACTGCTCTATTCTCACAACATCTACCACAGAGCGGCTAGGCACTGCTCAAATCCCATCTATAAATTTGATGATGGCACAACGATTGTTGGCAGATTTTCAAATAGTGATGAGGAGGGGTACAGAAGCAAGATAGATCAGCTGGTTGAATGGTGTTGCTACAACAACCTTACACTCAACATCAGTAAGGCCAAGGAATTGATCCTGGACTTCAGGAAGAGGAAATCAAGGGTAAACACACCAGTCCTGAGGATCAGCAGTGGGAAACGGTGAGGGGTTTCAAGTTCAGAGGTGTCAATATGTCTGAGGATATATCCTGGGTCAATATGTCTGAGGATATATCCTGGGTCAATTTGTCTGAAGATCTATCCTGGGTCAGATATTGATGCAATTAAGGACCACAGTGGCCTTATTTCATTAGGAGATTGAGGAGATGGTATGTCACCAAAGATTTTTGCAAATGTCTACAGGTGTACTATGGGTAGCATACTAACTGGTTTCATCACCATTTGGTATGGAGGGGCCACTGCACAGGATTGGGAACATGGGCAGAAAGTTGTAAACTCAGCCAGCTCCATCATGGGCAAGAACATCCTCAGAACTGAGTGCACCTTCAAAAGGCAATGCTCAAGAAGGCAGCATCCATCACGGAGGACCCCGTCACCCAGGCAGCATCCATCACGGAGGACCCCATCACCCAGGCAGCATCCATCACGAAGGACCCCATCACCCAGGCAGCATCCATCACGGAGGACCCCATCACCCAGGCAGCATCCATCACGGAGGACCCCATCACCCAGGCAGCATCCATCACGGAGGACCCCATCACCCAGGCAGCATCCATCACGGAGGACTTCATCACCCAGGGCATGCCTCCTTCTCATTGTTACCATCAAGGAGGAGGTAGAGGAACCTGAAGACACACATGCAATGTTGTAGGAGCAGATTGTTCCCCTTGGCCATCAGATTTCTGAATGGACAATGAATCCAAGAATACATGTATTATTATGCTTTTGCAATGTACTGCTATGACAAAACAGCAAATTTCACGACATATGCAAGTGATATGAAACCTGATTGTGCATCTTGTTAGTTTCCACATTTCCACATCCTTCACTTCAAGGATGGTTGGTCTCCGAATTTTTACTGCTTCTTCACCAGAAGTTCTCCATTGTTATCTTCTTTCTTATTCATTGGTTCAGACTCATCTGACTAGCCTGTGTCAAGGATTATATCTGCAGCTTGCTATCACCCAGACTGGATCCCCTACAATTTGCCTACCGACACAACCAATCGACAGACAATGCAATAGCCATTGTTCTACATACCGTCCTTACACATCTGCAGAAGAAGGATGCTTATGTGAGAATACTGTTTTTGGACTAGAATTTAGCGTTCAACACCATAGTTCCATCCAGGCTCGACAAGAAGCTCAGAGATCTCAGCCTTGACCCTGCCTTGTGCAGCTGGGTCCTGGACTTCCTGTCAGATTGCCAGCAGGTTGTAAGAGTGGGCTCCCTCACCTCCACCCCTCTGACTCTCAATACAAGAGCTCCTCAGTTCTGTGTACGAAGCCCCCTCCTTTACTCCCTGTATACCCATCACTGTGTCGCCACCCACAGCTCCAATCTGCTAATTAAATTTGCCGACGACACTACATTGATTGGCCTAATCTCAAACAATAACGAGGTGGCCTTACAGGGAAGAAGTAATCTCTCTGACAAGAAAACAACCTCTCCCTCAATGTCGCAAAAACAAAGGAGCTGGTTGTGGATTACAGGAGGAATGGAGATGGGCTAACCCCTATTGACATCAATGGATCTGGGGTTGAGGGTAAACTGCTTCAAGTTCCTCGGCATCCACATCACCGAGGACCTCACGTGGTCTGTACACACCAGCTGTGTGGTGAAAAAGGCTCCTTCATCTTAGGCGGTTAAGGAAGTTTGGTATTGGTCCCAAATCCTAAGAACTTTCTACAAGGGAACAACTGAGAGCATCCTGACTGGCTTCATCACTGCCTGGTATGGGAACTGTACCTCCCTTAATTGCAGGACTCTGCAGAGAGTGGTGCTGACAGCCCAGCGCATCTGTAGTTGTGAACTTCCTATGATTAAGGATATTTACAAGGACGGGTGTGTAAAAAGGGCCCATAGGATCACTGGGGACCTGAACCACCCCTTACCACAATCCATTCCAGCTGCTACCATCCGGGAAACGGTACCGCAGCATAAAAGCCAGGACCAACAGGCTCCGTGACAGCTTCTTCCACCAGGTCATCAGACTGATTAACTCACACTGACTTAAGTGTACTCTATATTACATTGACTGTTCTTTTTATTATAAATCATTATAAATTACTATGATTGCACATTGCACATTTAGATGGAGACGTAACATGAAGATTTTTACTCCTCGTGTATGTGAAGGAGGTAAGAAGTAAAGTCAATTCATTTCAAGGTAGCAGCTTTATGATACTTCCCACAGACTGGTTTCAGGTCACTTTCTTTCTCCTTCCTGAGACAAGCGCGTTCAAAACAGTTCTACTGGTCAGCCACACACTGGGCTTAGGCTACTTCAGATCATGGGCTGTTCTTTCCATAAACCTGCCATTCTGCCAAACCACAATCAGCTGTGTTGCAGGTAATGTTGCAGTTGTATAACACCCTGGTTAGTTCACACTTGCAATATTGTGTTTAGTTCTGACCGCCTCATTTGAGGAAGGATGTGGAACCTATAGGGAGGGTGCAGAGAGACTTACTAGGAAACTGCCTGAATTGGAGAGCATGACTAATAAAGATAGGTCGAGCAATCATGGGCTTTTCTCTCTGGAGCAAGGGAGGATGAGAGGTGCTAGACAAATGTGTACAAGATTATAAGAGGCATAGATCAAGTTGATAGCCAAAGACTTTTTTCCAGGGCAGAAATGGCTACTTCGAGGGAGTACAATTTTAAAGTCAACATAGGAGTTTCTGCAGATTATGGAAATCTAGACACACAAAAGCTGGAGAAACTCAATAGTTCAGGCAGCATCTATGAAGAGGAATAAAGAGTCGATGTTTTGGGCTGACACCCTTCAGCCCTGATGAAGTGTCTTGGCATGATCGAACCTGCTGAGTTCCTCTAGCATTTTGTTTGTTTGATAATTTTAAGGTGATTGATAGAAATTTAGGGGGATGTCAAAGGTAACCTTTTTACACAGAGAGTAGTGAGTATTACACCCTGTGGTGGTAGAGACAGGTACATTAGGGGCATTTAAGAAACTCTTAGGTAGGATCACAGTTGATAGCAAAATGGTGGGCTATGTAAGAGGAAAGGGTTAGTTTGATCTTAAATTTGGTTAAAGATCAGCAAAACAGTGAGGGACAAAGATCTTGTACTGTGTTGTAATGTTCTCTGTTCAATTAAATGGCTCCTCATTTGGAAATTATCTCTGGTTTTGCAGATGACCAGCTGGGACATCACTATGTGCACTATCGATTGCTCTGGTCAAAATCATTCCTGAGCAACAACCATTTCAAGAACAGTTGATGACCATAAAAACAGCCTCACAAAATGGCAGCCTCCATTTCTTCAACCACACAGCAATATTTGTTTTGGCTACTTCCACTGTCCACGGCTCATTGTACTTAGATATTTATCACATTTAATTCCCTTATGGCCAACATGATCAATGCCCTGTGATTAGTGGCCTGTATGCTGTGCTCTATGATTGGTGTCCTGTGACCCATGATTGGCTTCCTGTCATTGACATCAAATGGATAGTTGCTTGCCATTGGTGCCCAGCGAACTCTGTGCTGTGATGCTCACTGTGAGACAAATGTTCCCGTTCGACCTGTTCTTTGTGTTATAGTGTGTGACTCGATGGCCAGCAACGCCACCTCGCCAGGTGGTGAGGGATCAGCACAATTATGGTACATGAACCGTCGTCTGGGGCTGACTGCCATCTGCCTGTTCATCATCCTTCCCCTGTCTGTTCCCGAGGAGCTTAGTTTCCAGAAGTACATCAGGTACAGGCACCTGGCAACTCAATGAGAGGGGCAGAAGTGTCCTGACTGAGACCGTGTCCTGGGTGTAAGTCACAAAGCCAAAGTGTGTGGGATGGTGACTGGTACATGTGACCCTGACAGTGCCATTCAATGCCAAGGCAGAGAGTCACCTTTGAGCATTCAACAACTGCTGTCATTGCTTCACATTAAACATTGAACTTCATTAACCTTCTTGCCCATTCACGTACACACATAATCTCAGTTCTAAGACTACTGAATGAGCCCCAGTACAATAAGATGGTCTTTTAACCTCATGATCTGCTTTGTTATGATCTTGTACCCTATTGTCTTCCTGCACTGTACCTTCTCTGCTGTTGTTACATTTTATTCTGCATTCTGTTATTGTTTTACCTCAATGCATTATGTAATGAATTGATCCATAGAAACAGAATGCAAGAGAAGCTGTTCATTGTATCTCAGTACATCAGTCATAAACCAATTTCAATTCCATTTCAAATCACCTGCTCAGTATATCTGTGCACACGTTCTCTCCCACCTTGACATCACCAACTAACTTGGATTCAATACACTTGGTTCTCACTTCGAAATCCATAATATTTATCCTAATTAACAGATCCTGGACTCAGATCTTTGCAATAATCTAAAGATGCAGGCTGTGAAACTAAAAATGTTCTTTTGTTCAGGCTGTCTGCTTTGCCCAGTAACAATATCAATTCAGGCCAATATATAATAGTCAGTCCAATGTGTCATGAGGTCATTAATCCAGGCAAAAGTGAATCAGCAGGCAGCCAGCAATGGAGTTCACTAGCTGCAGGTTTTTAATGAACTTTTGATGTTTGTGATGCAGAGGTTATTACACAAAGTTATATGGGATTAAATATCCATGGGATACAGAGGGATGTGATGTCTCTAGAGAAGGTGCAGATGAGATTCTCCAAGATGCTGCCTAGGATGGAATATTTCAGTAAGGAGGAGAGATGAGAGGGTGAGTCCGTTCTCCCGAGAGTGGGGGAGGTTAGCAGGTGAGACCATGTCACAGTAAACTCTGGGTCAGCCCTGCAGAGATCTCCCTACCCTCCCCACCTCCTACCCTCCCTTTCCTGGAGCAGAAGGTTTACATCAGTCCCAAAGTGTATCTTTGGTTTCCATTATCAAGTTCATACACTTTCTCCTCTCTCTTAGCTCTTTCCTATTGTTAGCTTTATTTGCAATGTATTTTACTTTCTGTAATAGCTTAGTCAGAGGGTCGTACAGCACAGAGATGATCACATACCCATCTAAACCAATCTTACAATAGCCCCATTCCCATCTAAACCGATCCTACAATAGCCCCATTCCCATCTAAACCGATCCTACAATAACCCCATTCCCATCTAAACCACTCCTACAATAGCCCCATTCCCATCTAAACCAATCCCACAACAACCCTATTCTCATCTAAATCAATTCAACAATGATCCCATTCCCATTTAAACCAATCTTACAACAACCCTATTCTGATTTAAACCAATCCAACAACAACTCTATTCCCATCTAAACCAATCCTACAATAACCCCATTCCCATCTAAACCATTCCTACAATAGCCCCATTCCCATCTAAACTGATCTCACAATAGCCCCATTCCCATCTAAACCGATCCTACAATAACCCCATTCCCATCTAAACCATTCCTACAATAGCCCCATTCCCATCTAAACAGATCTTACAATAGCCCCATTCCCATCTAAACCCATCCTACAATAGCCCCATTCCCATCTAAACCGATCGTACAACAATCCTATTCTGCTGTAAGCTAATCCTACAATAACCCCATTCTCATGTAAACCAATCCTGAAATAAACCCATTTCCATTTAACTAATCCTACAATAACCCCATTTCCATCTAAACCCATCCTACAATAATTCCGTTCCCCAATAAACCAACCATACAGTAATGCCATACCAAGGGGGGCAACCTGCATTGTCGAATTAACTTACCCAACAGAATGTCCTATTTAATGTAATGACTGTTTCCTATAATTACATTGAAGAGTTATTTAGACTGATATTTGAATAGACAAGGTGGAGGAGTTATGGTCCTAATGTAGGTAAATCAGGAAATGTCAGTACAGGTGTGGTGGGCAGTTACCACGATATCCAGTTCCGGACTGAACAGCCTCCCTGTATCTAGTCAGTCCAGTCTGGTTAGAAATCCACGAGACCACCAGTTGTTCTTCTGAACTCCCTCAACCAAACCATCGCCCTATACTGAGAATAGTGACACCCATTTAGTTGCTATCAGTTACCCAGTAAATGGCCCATTAATCCGAATTCTGGATCCTGCCTACTTAAACTCCACACCAGAATGTTATTCCCAATGCCTTAGGATTTGCTTTTGTGCACTGACTAGTTTTGTGTATTTTTATCAGAATTCTTTTAAAAATGGAAATACACCATATTGACTGGTCTCCATGATTAATTGTACATCTTCAACAAACCCACACTGACTTTCTCCAATCACATTAATATTTTGGGGTAATCTCGGACCGGAGGGCACAGCCTCAGAATAGAAGGACATCCCTTCAGAACAGAGATGAGAAGGAATTTCCTTAGTCAGAGGGCACTGAACCTACAGAATTCATTGCTACAGGCAGCTGTGGAAGTAACGACACAGGGGGTATTTAAAGCGGGGGTTGATAGGTTCTTGATTAGTAAAAGCATCCTGTGGAGAAGGCAGAGAAGCCATGGAAAGCCAGGAAGAGTCAATCAGCCAAATGGCCTGATTCTGCTCCTATCTCTTATAGTCTTTATGGTCTGACACTTTCCAAGTGTTCTGTTAACATTCCTCTGTAATGGTCAGAGAGTTACAGTGTCACAGAGCCAAACAGCACAGAAACAGTCCCCTCATCTCAATTCATCCACGCTGACCTTTTTAAAGCTCTACGCCATCCTATTTGTGCAAATTAGGGGCATATCCTTCTGCAGCTTGCCAAATGAATTGTCTATCTAAACACAGTGATTGTATCTCACTTCACCAACACCTCTAGCAGCAAGTTCCAGATACAGTAGCAAACACTCACATTTATGCCATAATCATAGAGTCATAGAACACTACAGCACAGAAATAGACCCTTTGGCCCAGCTAGTCCATGCTAAACTATTAATCTGCCTAGTCCCATTGACCTGTATCGAGACCATAAACCTGCCGCAGTATGCAAGGCTATGTATGTGTGTTTGAGACTGTGTAAGCCAGTGGTGTGTGTGTGTGCGTGCGTGTGTGTGTGTGTGTGTGTGTGTGTGTGTGCGTGCGTGCGTGTGTGTGTGTGTGTGTGTGTGTGTGTATGTGCGGACCCGTTGTTTGTGCGTGGGATATTTTTGTGTGTAGGTTCAGTGTGAGTGTGTATATGTGTGTGTGTGTATGTGTGTATGTGTGTATGTGTGGAGTATGTCTTTATGTGCTGCACATGATGTGTTTGTGTGTGTGTGTCTGCGGGAGGTGTGTGTGTGGAATGTTTGTGTATGTGTGGTAGTTGGCAACCTCAGCATCGAAGGAATCGTGTCTCAGCTTATCCTCACCTGTCCTTTCACTCTCTCAGCATGCTGGGGACCTGTGCTGCCACTTATTTAACAATCATGGTCGTCATCAAATTCTACATGGAGGATTCAGATTCCATCTCAGTACATAGTGACTCCAGGTGAGTCAGGACCGCGGTACAGACAGGTGAGGAGGTAAGGGAGGGAAGGGGGTAAAGTTCACAGTCGTGTCCTCACTGAAGAAACATCTTCAAGTTTTGCACTGTCAACAGTCCAGGCTCTCTGATCCTGCCTGGAAATGTTCTGTAACAATCAGTTAATGTCGGAGGCTATTACAAATCACTCCACAAAAAATAAAACACTTCCTCTGGCATGTAGCTCATTCACTCCCACTATGGTGCATGGTTTAGGTAGCAGCTTTATTCCTGGGCTGGACATGGAGAGATAAATTAAAGCGATTTCCTTGAGTCTCCATTGTCTTAAAGGAGAGGACCTTGTCAAGTGACGTCAAGTCAAGTCGCTTTTTATTGTCATTTCGACCATAATCTGCTGGTACAGTACACAGTAAAACCGAAACATCATTCCTCCTGGACCCTGGTGCTACATGAAACAACACAAAACTATGCTAGACTGTGTGAGACAGCACAAGGCTACACTAGACTGCGTAAAACAACATAAAAACTGCACTAGGCTACAGACCTGCACAGGACTACATAAAGTGCACAAAACAGTGCAGACAGTACAATAAATAATAAACATGACAATAGGCACAGTAGAGGACAAACTACAATATAATAATACATGATGTAGATGTCAGTCTAGACTCTGGGTATTGAGGAGTCTGATGGCTTGGGGGAAGAAACCATTGGACAGTCTGGACGTGAGAGCCCGAATGCTTCGGTACCTTTTGCCAGACGGCAGGAGGGAGAAGAGTTTTTATGAGGGGTGCGTGGGGTCCTTCACAATACTGTTAGCTTTGCGGGTGCAGCGTGTGTGTAAATGTCTGTAATAGCGGGAAGAGAGACCCCAATGATCTTCTCAGCTGACCTCACTATCCGCTGCAGGGTCTTCTGATCCCAGACAGTGCAATTCCCATGATCCAAGACTATGGGGCAGTCATAAAAAATTGAGGGGTGTAGGAACCTCTGAAATTCTGCATGCTGTGCAGTTGTGGGGGATTGACCACTGGAGGGACTTGAAGAGAAGGCAGGTATGTTTTTGGAAATGGGAGTTACGGGGAACTGGGATAGTTAGAATCTGATGCTGAAATCGATCAACCATGATCACAGTGAATGGTGGGGTAGGTTGAGGGGGTGGGTCGCCTAATCCTACTCTGTGTTTGTGATCTCCAATATCTGCATGTACTCTATCTCCCTCCCATGCAACTGTAATTATTAGCATTCAGCTGTAACAAAAACTGACCAATTAATTTCCACTGCCTGTTCGCATCAGACAATCTCACAGCCATGGAGTTGTATCGCCCAGAAACAGGGTCTTTGCTCCACTGTGTCAATTCCAAACCATTCGCTCAGCCACACTGAGCCCAGTTGCATGTATTTAAGGTTCATCTTGCAGACAAGTGCAAGTACTTGCTCTTGTATCACATTCAAAGTTGTCCCCAAAATGCTTATCTGTATCCTCAGTGGCAGAGGTCAGCCATACCTGAATATGCACTGCAGAACTGCATAACATCCACGTGTTTCAGAAATACAACTAGCTAACTTTCACATGGACGGGGCATTTGCCAGTTGTGCTTTTGTTCATAAAGAGCACAGAATTTCCCTGCCATAAGTTAGATAAGAAGACCATAAGATATAGCAGCAGAATTAGGCCATTCGGCCCATTGGGTCTGCACCACCATTTCATCATGGCTGATCCAATTTTCTCCTCAACCCCAATCTCCTTCCTTCTCCCTGTACCCTTTCAAGCCCTGACCAGTCAAGAAACTATCAACCTCTACCTTAAATATACATAAACACTTGGCCTCCACAGTTGCCTGTAGCAAAGAATTCCACAGATTCACCACTCTCTGGCTAAAGAAGTTCCTCCTCACCTCCATTTTAAAAGGATGCCCCTCTATTCTGAGGCTGCA
Organism: Mobula hypostoma; assembly: GCF_963921235.1. Taxonomy (NCBI): domain Eukaryota; kingdom Metazoa; phylum Chordata; class Chondrichthyes; order Myliobatiformes; family Myliobatidae; genus Mobula; species Mobula hypostoma. The sequence goes on along the minus strand of NC_086110.1, from coordinate 233,120 downwards.
TCCTCTAATCTTAGTCTCTCCCACCATAGGAAACATCCACATCCATGTCCACTTTATCAAAGTCTCTCACCATTTGACGAGGTCACCCCTCATCCTTCTGAATTCCAGTGAATACAGGCCACGACCCAACAAACACTCTTCATATGACAAGCCATTCAATCTTGGAATCATTTTTTGAACCCCCTTTGAACCCTCTCCAGTCTCAGCACACCCTTTCTAAGATAAGGGTTCCAAAACTGCTCACAATACTCCAAGTGAGGCCTCACCAGTGCTTTATAAAGTTTCAACATTACATCCTTGCTTTTATATTCTAGTCCTCTTCAAATGAATGCTAACATTGCATTGGTGCTCCTCACCGCAGACTCAACCTGCAGATTAACCTCTGGGGAACCCTGCACAAGGTCTCCTAAGTCCCTTTGCACCTCAGTTTTTTTTTGTATTTTCCCTCCATTTAGAAAATAGTCAAACCTTTCACTTCTTCTAACAAATTGCATGACCATACACTTCCCAACACTGTATTCCATCTGCCATTTCTTTGTCCATTCTCCTAATTTGTCTAAGTCCTTCTGTAGCCTCTCTATTTCTCCAAAACTATCTGCCCCTCTACCTATCTTCATATTGTCTGCAAAAAGCCATCAATTCCAACATCCAAATCATTGACATATATCATAAAAAGAATCGGTTCCAGCACAGACCACCGTGGAACACCACTAGTCACTGGCAGCCAGCAAGAAAAGGCTCTCTTTATTCCCACTCTTTATCTCCTGCCAATCAGCCACTATTTTATCTATGCTAGAATATGTTCTGTAATATCATGAGCTCGTAGCTTGCTAAGCAGCCTCATGTTTGACACCTTGTCAAAGGCCTTCTGAAAATCCAAAAACACAACATCCACCAATTCTCCTTTGTCTATCCTGCTTGTTATTTCTTCAAAGAATTCCAACAGATTTGTTCCCTTGATATTTTCCCTTGAGGAAAACATGCAGACCACAGCCTACTTTGTCATGTGGCTCCATGTACCTTGAGACCTCATCCTTAATAATCGAGACCAACATCTTTCCAACCACTGAGGTCAGACTAACTGGCCTGTAGTTTCCTTTCGTCTTCCTCTCTCCCTTCTCGAGTGACATTTGCAATTTTCCAGTCTCCTAGAACCATTCCAGAATCTAGTGATTCTTGAAAGATCATTACTAATAGCTCCCCGATCTCTTCTGCCACCTCTTTTAGAACCCCGTGGTGTACACCATCTGGTCCACGTGACATTTCTACCTTCAGAGCTTTCAGTTTCTCAAGAACCTTCTCTCTAGTTAAGGTAATTTCACACACTTCATGACCCCTAACACCTGGAACTTCCACCATTCTGCTAGTGTCTTCCACAGTGAAGACTGATGCAAGATACTTATTCAGTTCCTCTGCCGTTTTGTTGTCTCCCATTACTACCTCTCCAGCATCATTTTCCAGTGGTCTGATATCCACTTTTGCCTCTCTTTTACATATTATGTATCTGAAGAAACTTTTGGTATCCTCTTTAATATTATTGGCTGGGCTCCTTTCGTATTCCATCTTTAGCTTCTTAATGACTTTTTGGTTGCCTTCTATTGATTTTTAAAATTTTTCCAATCCTCTAACTTCCCACTAATTTTTGCTCCATTATTTGACCTTTCTTTGTCTTTTATGTTGGTGTTGACATCTCTTGTTAGCCATGGCTGTGTCATCTTTCCTTTAAAATACTTCTTCCGCTTTGCGATGTACATGTCCTGAGCCTTCCGACTTGCTTGCTGGAGCCATTCTGCTCTGCCGTCATCCCTGCCAGTGTTCTTTTCCATTCAATTCTGGCCAACGCCTCTCTTATGCCTCTGTAATTCCTTTCACTCCAATGTATCAGTGATACATTTGAATTTAGCTTCTCCTTCTCAAATGCCAGGGAGAATTTGATCGTATATGATCACTTGTCCCCCAAGGGTTCTTTTCCTTTAAGCTTTTGATTCAATTCTGGAGCATTACACAGCACCCAGTCCAGAATAGCTAATTCCCTAATGGACTCAGCCATGAACTGCTCTAAAAAGCCATCTCATAGGCACTCCAAGAATTCCCCCTCCTGGAATCCAGCACCAACCTGATTTTCCTAATCTACCTGCATATTGAAGACCACCAGGACTCTTGTAATATTGCCTTTTTGGAATGCATCTTCTATCTCCCATTGTAACTCGTAGACCACATTCTTACTACAGTTTGGGGATCTGCATATAACTACTGTTACGTACCCCGTAACTGGGTTGCCAAACCAGCAGAAATGGATCACTCAGTTGGAGTCTGGATTACTAGAACTAAGAAAGTTTTATTAAAGAAACAAGCAACACAGTAATCGAAAGGATAATAAATGCAACAGTTCAGCAATGATAAACACACATGTGCACAGAATTAAGATAACAGGATCAATCAAGCTCTATCGTTGCCTAGGGGTAATGACCAATTTCAAAGTGACACAAAGTCCAGTTCAATTTCGTTCAGTTCTCAGTAATCGTTGCCATGGCGATGGACAATGTGGGGGGAGGGAGAGAGAGAACGACTGATCATTCAGAAACGGCTTCCACTCACAGACTGGCGATATTGCTCACAAGCAGCTTTCGGGCGGGTCCTTTGTGATGTCACCTGAGGTCACCGACTGTGACCCCTCCTCCAGATGCGGTCGATCCTCTGCAGTGAACCCGGCACCCAAGCGAGGGTGGACACACACCGGGTTCCCGCTGATCGTACCTTTCCACCCTGTGCGTTTATGGTCCGATACTTCCCACCGACTCGTGAGAGGCGCACCGCTTCCAGGGTCTCGTTACCTCGGGTGTCGTGTGTGTCCTGCCTTAGCAAACCTGTCCCTTTTTATCCCCCTGCTGGGGTATCGTCTGTCCATCACTTCAAACAGTTCAGGGTTCAAAGGGGGAGCCGCTCTTGACAATACCCAGACTAATGGCTCCTTCATTGACACCTCCAAATGCTGCTTCATTGTGTGCCTTATCTCTCCCTCCCCTGAGGACAGGTGGCAGACCACTGCTGATGCCACTGGTGCAAGCCCAGGCCAGCAAACATCTTAATTTATGTGTATTCTCGTCACACTACCATTAGGGACTTCTTACCCTTACATTTCCTTAGCTCTATTAACAATGATTCAAACCCTTACAACCCTATGTCTCCTCTTTCTAATGATCTAATTTCATTTTTTACCAACAGAGCAACACTGCCCCCTCTGCCTTCTTGCCTGTCCTTTCTATACAATGTGTATCCTTGGACATTAAGTTCCCAGCTATAATCTTCTTTCAGCCATGATTCAGTAATGCCTACAATAATATACTTGTCGATCTGTAACTGTGCTGCAAATTCATCTACCTTATTCCATATACTGGACCTCCAGTCCATTCCCCTAACTAGCAAATCCCCTGTCACCACAGTATACATCTTCTCCCCCTTTTCCTTGTGAGTCACAGATGTAGGCTCAGTGCCAGAGACACAACCTCTGCAACTTTCCTCTGTACTGTCATGCCCTGAACAATATCCAAACTGATATACCTGTTGTTGAGAGGAATGGCCACGGGGTACTCTGCACTGGCTCCTTACCCTCTTTCCACTTCCTGACTGTTACCCTGTCTCCCGTGTCCTGCACCGTGGGTGTAACTACCTCACCATGTAGACACATAAAAACAGAGAAAACCTACAGCTCAACACAGGCCCTTTGGCCCATAACGCTGTGCTGAACATGTACTTACTTTAGAAATTACCTAGGGTTACCCATAGCCTCCTATTTTTCTAAGCTCCATGTACCTATCCAGGAGTCCCTTAAAAGACCCTGTCGTATCTGCCTCCACCATCGTCGCTGGCAGCCCATCCCACGTACTCACCACTCTCTGCGTAAAAAAAATTATCCCTGACCTCTCCCCTGTACCTACTTCCAAGTACCTTAAAACTGTGCTCTCTCTTGTTAGCCATTTCAGCCCTGGGGAAAAGCCTCTGACTATCCACATGATCAATGGCTCTCATCATCTTATACATCTCTATCAGGTCACCTCTCATCCTCTGTTCCTCAAAGGAGAAAAGGCTGAGTTCATTCAACCTATTCTCATAAGGCGTGCTCCCCAATCCAGGCAACATCTTTGTAAATCTCCTCAGCACCCTTTCTATAGTTTCCACATCCTTCCTGTAAGGAGGTGACCAGAACTGAGCACAGTGCTCCAAGTGGGGTCTGACCTGGATCCTATAAAGCTGTAACATTACCTCTCTGCTCTTAAGCTCAATCCCACAGTTGATGAAGGCCGATGCATCGTATGTCTTCTTAACCACTGAGACAATTTTAAGCTGATTGAAGGAAGTCTGGGGGTGGGGTGGGGAAATCAGAGGCAAGTGTTTCACACAGAGAGTGGTGGAGCCATGGAATGCCCTGCTAGTGGAGATGATAGAAAGAGATACATTAGAGAAGCCCCCAAATTCACATCCTCAGGCTACTGTTTGGAGTGATTGTGGCTCACAAGTCAGTCTCGCACCAGGGAACAGCCTTTCTTTCAGGGGCTGGGGAGGAAGTATGATTGTACTCCTGTTAGGCCCTGCCTCCTTCCCTGGTCTAAGCACCTCTCCCTCTGTCTCCCACAGCATCACCTCTTGGACGGCAATATTTACTGTGCTTCCAACCATCTGTTTTGGATTCCAGGTAAGAAGGATGAGTGGGGGAGGCAGGGACAATTATAATATTCAAAGGACATCTGGACAGGTGCCTAGATGGGAAAAGTTCAGAGCTATATGGATAGGTGGGACTATCTCAGGTAGACAACATGGCCGGCATGAATGAATTGGGCTGAATGGCCTGTTTCCCTGCAGTACGTCTCTGAATCCATTTGTTTGTGCCTGTCACCTTCATTAAAAAAGAGGATGTGCTGGAAGTTTTGAAAGGGATAATTCACCAGGACTGGATAAGATATACCCCAGGCTACTGTGGGAAGTGAGGGAGGAGACTGCTAAGCATCTGGCTATCATTTTTGCATTATCAATAGGACAGGATAAGTACCAGAGGATTGGAAGGTTGCAAATGTTGGTCCCTTGTTCTAGAAAGGGCGTAGAGATAACCCAGAAAATTATAGACCAATGAGTCTTACTTCAGTGGTGGGTAAGTTGTTGGAGATGATCCTGAAAGGCAGGCTTTATGTACATTTGGAGATACGTAGTCTGATTAGGGATAGTCAGCATTGCTTTGTGAAGGGCAGGTCATGCCTAATGAACCTGACTGAATTATTTGAGAATGTAACAAAGCACATTGATGAAGGTAGAGCAGTGGATGTAGTGTATATGGAGTTCAGGAAGGTGTTTGATAAGGTACCCCATTCAAACAGTAAGGAAGCATGGGATCCAAGGAGACCTTGCTTTGTGGATCCAGAATTGACTTGCCCACAGAAGGCAAAGGGTGGTTGTAGATGGTTCATATTCTACATGGAGGACAGTAACCAGTGGTGTTCAGCAGGAATCCATTCTGGGACCCCTCCTCTTTGTGATTTTTATAAATGACCTGGATGAGGTAGTTGAAGAGTGGGTTAGTAAGTTTTCTGATGACACCAAGGCTGGGGGTATTGTGGATAGTCAGGAAGGTTGTCAGAGGTTACAACGGGACATTGATAGCACGCAGAACTGGGCTGAGAAGTGGCAGGTGGTGTTCAACCCAGGTAAGTGTGAAGTGGTTCATTTTGGTAGGTCAAATTTGAAGACAGAGTATAATATCAACGATAAGAGTCTTGGTGGTGTGGAGGATCAGTGAGATATTGGGGTCAATGTCCATAGGATATTCAAAGCTGCTGTGCAGCTTGACAATGTTGTTAAGAAGGTATATGATGTGTTGGCATTCATCAACCATGATATAGCATTGAGATCAGGAGCCGTGAGGTAATGTTACAGCTATATGAAACTTTAGTTAGACCTCACTTGGAGTATTGTGCTCAGTTTTGGTCACCTTACTGCAGGAAGGATGTGGATAGTGTAGAGGAGATTTACAAAAATATTGCTTAGATTGGAGAGCATGCCTTATGAGAATAGATTAAGTAAACTTGATCTTTTCTCTTTGGAGCGATAGAGGATGAGAGCTGACCTGATAGAGTTGTATAAGATGATGAGAGGCATTGATCACGTAGATAGCCAAAGGCTTTTTCCCAGGGCTGAAATGGCTAACCTGAGGGGGCATAGTTTTAAGGTGCTTGGAAGTAAGTACAAGGCGGATGTCAGAAGTAAGTTTTTCACACAGTGATGGTGGTAGAGGTGGAACCTATAGGGTCTTTTAAGAGACTGCTAGATACATATGTGGAGCTTAAAAAAATAGAGGGCCATGCAGTGGGGAAGTTCTAGGCAGATTCTAGAGTAGGTTACGTGGTTGGCACAACATTATGTATCGAAGGGCCTGTAATGTGCTGTAGATTTCTGTGTTCTGTGGGCTATGTTCTATTATCAAATGTCTTCCTTAGTTCACTTTCGGGTGACCCTATTGCAGGCGATATTGCATGCAAATTGTGGATCGATCTCAATCAATTTGTGGCTGTCACAGCCACTCACATCACCACAATGCTGATCCTTCTGTTTTTAACACACACAAGCTCAATGTGGTTTGTGATTGCTGAATTTCATTGATACCAATGTCCACAAGACCATCAGATACAGGAGCAGAATTAGGCTATTCGGCCCATTGATTTCATCATGGCTGCTCCATTTTCACTACTTTTCAATTAGCTCAATATGCATATTCCAGTTATCATTTGTGTAATCAAACATGTCAATTTTTCCATGTAGCCAGCCATTTCTGTGTGTTTTATGATTATCGTCACTTGCTACGTACTGTTTATATACCTGTGAATTCTTCTGTTTCCTGCTTTTTTTTTAACTTGACAGTCTCTGCATGTGCTGGGCTGTGATTTTTACTCACCATTCCTCCTTGCACTTATTTTAGTTTGGTTGTCTCTCTGCACTTCAATAAGTTGATAGCCATGTCAGGTTCATTTTCAAAATACCTTGTCACCACTGTTATGTATCTTCAAACCATGAAACTAATTCAAAGGAAGACATGGGAGTCCAAAATGTTAGACACTTGTCTAAATTAAACTCCATTTTCCACTTTTCACCCCATTCAGCCTGCTGATAAAAATCACACATAAGTGGCCATTTTGACACAGGCTCCCAATGGGTGTACAATTCAGATGCAAAGATCAACATTACCCAGGCTAGGCAGCATGGAGAGAGGTGGGTCTCGGGAACCAGTCATTCACCCTCTGTGGACAGTAAAACTCCTACACAACATGCTACATAAATGCAAGTTCCTTCTCAAAAACCCAACACCATCCCTCCCTTCCCTCAACAGGCAGGCAAGTCTCATTACCTGGGGGAGAGGTGGGTTGGGGAGAGGAGTTAGGAAGGGGGAACTTGGTACAAGTTTCAAAGTACAGACTGTTGGAAGAATTTGTGTGTTACATCTGTGCCCTGAATCTGACTTTCTTATGTGAATTGGCTGCTCTCTTAATTATGGCTGAAATCAAACAACACACTAGGAAAACCTCTAACACAGAACGTGTGGAGTGTCTTGGAGACATCGGTTCATTTAGGCCTGTGACCGTGTACACAAGGGTGCATTTTGAGTCAGAGCTCAAAGGTACCCCACAAACTCAACTAATTTCCAGCAACCTGTGACATTTGTGATGTATATCTGCATTTGGTTTCCACGACTTCATCCATAACCCAGATATTGTTATAGTATTTGGTCTTTGTTTCATCTATGCAGGGTTGCCCTAATTGCCTGACTAGTTAATCCCTCTCTTCACCCTGTGTTTCCTCCCCTTCCCATCTTTCTTCTATGCTCCCTCTTGCACCCTCTCTTCCCCTTCTAGTTCCTCCTCTTTCACCTCTCCTCATTTCTTTCCTTCCCCCTCCCCTTTCATTCCTCCTTCTCCCTCTTCCTCTTTCTCCATATGTCCCCTCCTCCTCTCCCCATTCCTTCCCCCTTCACCCCTCCTTCTTCCACTTCCTCTCCCCTTCCCTTTCCCTGTTCTTCCTCCTCCTCTTCCTTGCCTCCCTTCTCCCTCTTCTCCTCTTCTCCCTTGTAAGAGCCCCCTCCTGGCCTCCTTCCAGGAGTCGTGATCTATCAGTAGTGTCTCCCTATCAGCCAGTTCTCCTCACATGCCTTCTTTCACTGTCTGAGTGTCCCTGCTCCCTCTCTGAGGCAGCCCATCGGCTGTGTAGGAGAAGCCATTTACCAGAGCCTTATCCAGCACTCTCCCTGCAGCTGTTCTAATTCATGGTCATGTCCATCTGCTTTGCCAGCAATCAGCTCTCCTGCACTTTGCATACATCCCAAACTCTGTTTCTTTTTCTCAGCTCCAACTAACTGTGCCTTGGAATCTAAACACCTCCCTGAACAAAGTAGCACCCTGTTTTCTCCAGCATGACCTTTAAACTACCTCCACTATTGACCTGTTTCCCATCAACCCTTCCCAGCAGTTTGACACTTAAGATGACCTTAGAACATACAGCAGAACATCACAGCATCATACAGGCACCTCAGCCCACAATGTTATGCTGGCCTTTTAACCTATTCTAGGATCAATAAAACTCTTCCCTCCTCCATAGCCCTCCGTTTTTCTGTCATCAATGCCTATACTGAAAGGAGTCTTTTAAAAGTCCCTGAAGCATTTGCCTCTACCCCTGATAGAGTGGTGTCTGCACTCACCTTTCCCTGACTAAATAGTTTACCTCCAACAACCCTATTATACTTCCTTCCTATCATTTGAAATTATACCATTTACAGTATTGCAGTTTTCAATTGTGAAAAAGGCTCTGGCTGTCCACTAGATCTTTCCCTCATCATCTTGTGTACCTCTATCAAGTCACCTCTTGTCCTCCGCTCCGGAGTGAAAAGACCTTGCTCACTCAACCTTTCCTGACATTGTGTCATCATGTCATCTATCATCAACCAGGTAACAAACTTTCCCAGCTTTCTTTTAACCCTCGAGGTCCCTCCTGTAATGATCTCTTTCTGTCTCTGTTTCAGTGCCACGAGGCCAGTGTGGCCGTCTACAGCAGCATGCGGAACAAGTCGCTCTCACACTGGGTCCTCATCTCCATCCTTTCCATGCTCGCTTGTCTTCTCATTTATTCCGTCACAGGTAAACTGCCAGCCATGGCTCCAGGGACCCACATCTTCTCACAACCTGCAGGCTTCATCGTGCCCCAGCTCCCTTGATAGGTGGATGTGCCACACAGACTAACAGAAACTTGCCCACGTCATCCACCGACCAACAACAGTTGTCACAGAATTAAAGTGCAGGGCCCACTCACCTCCTGATTTCTCGCATTCAAAAGAATCAGACCCTGAGTTAGTTATTACTACAAAACTCCATTCATCCTGCTAGTTATTACAATGAAACCTCTATTTCCTATTTTTATTTTGTTCTTTGATATTCAGTGCGGAATGGGCCACCCCAGCCTTTAGAGTCATGCTGTCCAGTAATCACCCGATTTAATCCTTGTCCAATTACAGGGAATTTACAATGACCAATTAACCTACCAATTGCACATCTTTGGACTGTGGGAGGAAACCAGGGTGACCCTGAGGAAATCTGCACTGTCAAGAGGAGGACGTACAATCACTTTACATGCAGTGACAGGAATTGAAGCAGGGTATCCTGTACTGTAAAGTGTTGTGCTAACCACTACACTACACCACTGTGCCATCACATCATGTATCTGCTATCTCCCAGGGAGTGGTCCCATCAGTCCAATAACTACTCTTTACTTTCCTGAAGCCCTGCTACCTATTCATCAAGTTCCTGGGAATTAACATATCTGATGACCTGCCCTGAGTCATGCATGTAGTTACAGTCACAAAGAAGGCACGCCAGCTTTTTACTGGTTAAGGGGTTTGCCTCTTCACTGAGCACACTCACAAAGTCTTATAGCTGCACTGTCAAAGGTATTCTGACTGCTTACACTGATCCAGCATGGCAATTAAAATATGAGAAAGTGCTGAGAGTAGTGGAATTTGCCCAATACATCACCGACACGTCCCTCCTCACCATTGGTACTATCTACACAAGGCACTGTCTCAAAGAGGCAGCATTTGTCATCAAAGATGCCCACTATCTGCTCCATGCCATCTTCTTACTGCTACCACTGGATAGAAGATACAGAATCCTGAAGTTTCAAACCATTAGGTCATGAACAGTTACTTCTCTTCAACCATTAACTTCTTGTGCCAGCCTGCACAAACCGAAATACTACCCACTATAGAAAACATTGTGGTCAGGCGAACATTTACAGTACAACAGGCTTCAACTTCCAGTCACAGGGAGAACATGCAAAGCCCACAAGGGCAGCACCTGATGTGAGGGTTGTACCCAGGTCTCTGTGAGCTGCTATTATGAGAGTCGACATCTCCATAACCTTGTAATGGTCGTGGTATGTTTCAGGGATGTATGGATACTGGACGTTTGGTACAGACGTGGCAGCAGATATTTTGATGTCATACCCAGATGATGATGTTCTTGTTATCATTGGGAGGATGCTCTTTGGTGTCTCTATTATCACCATCTATCCCATAGTACTGCACTTGGGGAGGTAGGTCAAATTCTTCTAATCTCTTACCATTCATGATTCTCATAGAGGGTTTCAGCAGGGGCTGGGGGAGATGATGTGAGGGGCAGTGATCATAGAGGGTTTCAGCAGGGGCTGGGGGAGATGATGTGAGGGGCAGTGATCACTGATCACAACGCAGGAGGGAGCAGTGATACCCTCGCCAGAACTGCACCCCCCTCCCGTTACACCCCCCCTCCCGTTACTGAAGCCGCACAAGGTGAGGTTTGATGGATAGCTGCCAGCACCCGCTCCCATCTCCTTATAATTAAAGAGCTAACACAATGCTTGCACTCGGTACTCAGAGTGCTGACAATTTGAGAGTGGTCGCATTGTTATGATTTGAGGGCTGAGGGTTGGTGTTTGGTGTTATATTGCAGGCGAGTGTAAAGCCAGCTGGGATATTTCCACTAGCCAAGATTTTCTGATTGGGTTTGTTACCAAAGGAGTTGCTCTTCTGGGAATGACTAAAAGTTAAAGTTGTATAAACCACTGGTCAGGCTGCACTGTGTCCTGTCCCCACACTCCTGCTGAGATGCTGGAACAGGTGGCTGTGGACGCAAAACTCACTTGCCTGCCTTCTTCGTTCACGCAGGTCTGTGGTTCAGGAGCTGTGCGTGACGTACTGGAGCAGCTCTGTAGTGTTGACAGCTTGCAGAAGGAGACAGAGGGTGCTACTGACCAGCGGCTGGGTCCTGTCGAGCTTGGGGGCCTCCCTCTTTGTCCCAGACATCTCCAAGATCATCAGCCTCATCGGGGGAGTCAGTGCCTTCTTCATCTTCCTCTTCCCAGGTAGGACAGTCACACAACTCGATCCAGAAGGGTGAGGATGACGACTTCACATTACCCACGCCCCGCTCACCCTGCGATTCCCTAATCCACCCCAGTGGAATATTCTCTCTAAGCAACAATCCCGTCCACCTGCTTCTCCCCACCTTCCAACCATCACCTTATGCTGAACATAGGAGATAGGAGCAGGACAGGGCCTCGGTCTTGTGGGCTCAGCTCTACCCACCAGGCTTTTCACCATAACATTTAATTCTTCTGTAAATTAAAAATCTAATTAACTTTTTCTTAAATATATTTCATGAGGTAGTCTCCAGGGCTTCTCCAGGTAAACAATTCTACAGATTCCCTACTCTCTGGGGAAAGTAGATTCTCCTCATTTCCAAACGAAATCTACTTCCCTGAATCATGAGACTCATCATAGTGCAATTCTTACATACCACTGTATCTGCTGTTCATCTCTCAGGGCCCTTCTCTCCAAGTTCTGTGCTGGGCTGGGTAGGGGGTGGACAGATTACAGATTTGTCACATGTACATCCAGACAGACAGTGAAAGGTCTTGTTTCCATCAATGGCCAACACAGTCCGAGGAAGTGCCAGAGGCAGCCTGCAAATGTCGCCAAGCTTCTGGTGCCAACACGGCAATGCTCACACCTGCTACAGGCAACGCACATGGCTCTGGAATGTGGGAGGAAACTGGAGCACATGGAGGAAAGTCACGTGCTCACAGGGAGAATGTACAAACTCCTTGGAGACAGTGTAGGAAATGGAATGAAGACCATTGTAAAAATGGCACTGCAAAGCATTACAATAACTGTTATGATACTGTGACACCACTACCAATTGTTATATTACCGTGATACCCCCAGACCGCTATGTTACCATGCCCATACCAGACCATAATGTTACTGTGATTCCCCAAACCAAGGAATTACAGTGAACTCCAACACTGTTGCTACCGTAGCCCCCAAACTACTATGTTACAGTGACCCCCCGACTGTTATGTTACTGTGACACCCCAAACTGTTATTATACTGTGACCCCCAAAACCATTGTTACTGTGAACCCCTAAACATTATTATATTGTGACTACCAAAACCATTGTTACTGTGAACCCCTAAAATGTTATTATACTGTGACCACAATAACCATCGTTACTGTGAACCCCCAAACTGTTATTATACTGTGACCCCCAAAACCATTGTTACTGTGAATCCCCAAACTGTTATTATACTGTGACCACCGAAACCATTGTTACTGTGAACCCCAGACCATTTTTATACAGTGACCCCCAAAACCATTGTTACCATGACCCCCCGCAAACTATGTTACCGAAACCCCCCAAACCGTTATGACATCGTGATCCCCCAAACCATTATGTTACCGTGACCCCCAAACCGTTATGTCATGGTGACCCCACCAAACCGTTATGTCATCGTGACCCCCAAACCATTATGTCATGGTGACCCCCAAACCATTATGTTACCGTGACCCCACAAACCGTTATGTCATCATGACCCCACGAAACCGTTACATTACCGTGACCCCCAAACCATTATGATATCATGACCCCACAAACGGAAATGTTACTGTGACCCCTCCAAAATGTTATGTTACCATGACTCCCCAAACCATTATGTTATTGTGACACCTCAGATTGTTATGTTACCGTGACATCGCAGACCGTTACGTTGCCGTGACACCCCAGACATTATGTTACCGTAACCCTTCCCAGACCGTTATGTCATTGTGACCCCCCCAAACCGTTATGTTATTGTCATCTCACAAACTGTAATGTTACTGTGAACCCTCCCAAACTGTAATGTTACCGTCATTCCCTAAACTGTTGTTACCATCTACCCCCAGACCACTATGTTACCATGACCCCCTCCAAACGATTATGTTGCCGTGGCCTCCCAAACTGTTATGTTGCCATGAACCCCACAAACCGTTATGTCATCGTGACCCCCTCCCAAACCGTTGTGTTGCCATGAACCTCAGACAGTTTTTGTCCATCTCCCAACCCTTACACTTCCTTGCAGCAGACAAAGAAGAAGATTCAACAATCTCTTCCTCTTTGTCCCCTTCCTTTCTTCCTCCTCCTCTTTCCCCCGTCTCCCAGTCCTTTTCCCTCACATCAGCCATCTTCACTCTCTCCTTTATCTCCCTCCTGTACCACACTTCCTGCTCCTCCCTCTCCTCCTCTTTCCCCCTTCCACTGTTCCTTCCTTCCACCTCCCTTGCCCCAATTCCTTCTCCCTCCTCTTCCTCCTCGTTCAACTCCTCCTCTCACTGTTCTTTTTTTCCTCTCCCACACTCCTTCCTCATCCAGCTGCTCATCCCTCCACTCCTCCCTACCCTCTTAGGAGCACTGCGACCCCTCCCTCCTACATCCTGATCCACCAGCCGTGCCTCCCTCTCCCCCACAGCTTTGCTTTGCTGTCTGCGGGTCCCTGTTGCTGTCTGGGGCAGACGCTCAGCTGTGTAACTGGATGTGTCTTCTTCCCACAGGCCTGTGTCTGCTGAGTGTGGTACGGGGGGAGAGTGTCGCTGTCAGAGCAAGGTAAGGAGGAACACATCTGTTTCCCTCTGGCAGCATGGTCAGATGGAGTGAGGCCTGCTTCTGGGAAATGTGTACCGGTGGGGTTAGCAGCAAAAGCCCGGAGGTGCATAAACCCACACTCAGGCTCAGCACAAGCCTGTTACTTGAGACAGGTGTGAACCATCACTCTGCAAGTCACTAATTATAAATGCGCAAATCTTGGATTAGGCTGTATTTGGAGAATTGTGTGCAGTTGTGTTTACTCCAGTGCAGGCTTTGGAGAGGATACAAAGCGATGTACCAGAATGCTGCTTGGATTGGAGAGTGTGAGCTACAACGAGAGGCTGGACAAGCTTGGATTGTTTTCTCTAGAGCACTGGAGGTTGAGGGACCACCTGATAGGGGTTTTTAAAATAAAGGGACGCATAGATAGACTTTCTTTCCCAGGGTAGAAATGTCAAATACTAGAGGCCATAGCTTTAAGTGAGAGGAAAGAGTTTAAAAGAGATGTGTGGGGTAAGATTTTTACTCAGACAGCAGTAGATCCAATCAGACCAGGACTCTCCCCCCATCTTCTTCCCAACAGCTTCTCCATGCCCCAGGGCCAGTGGGGATGTCCAGCCTTGCCAGAGGGGAAATAGCAATGCTCTCCTTGGGAGAGAGCGGACTTCCATTCACACAACACGGGGCTACTATCGGACCACTCCCCACCCCACTTCGCAATCATTCCCGCAGCTGTATCAATGTTGATCCTCTGTATGGCAGCAATGTTGCCAGGACTTGAGGATCTGAGTTTTAGGGAGAGGCTTGGCATCATTGGAATCTAGGAGACTGGGGGAAGAATTGATAGCGGAGTGTAAAGTTAATAAGGGCGAGAGACAGTGTTAATGCAGTCTTTTTCCCAGGGAAAGTGAATCAAAATCTAAAGAGTATACTTGAATGGGAAACTTCTTCACACAGACAGTGGAGGGTGTGTGGAACCAGCGTCCATATGATGTGCTTGAGGGAGGTACAATAATGACATTTATACAGGTACGTACACAGAAGTGGTTTTATATGGGCTAAGTGCAAACAAATGGGACTAGCTTTCTGGCGTCTTATAGATATAGAATAGTACAGCACAGTACAGGCCTTTCGGCCCAAAATGTTGTGCCGACTCTCAAACCCTGCCTCCCATATAAGCCCCCAAATTAAATTCCTCCATATACCTGTCCAGTAGTCTCTTAAATTTCACTAGTGTATCTGCCTTCACCACTGACTCAGGCAGTGCATTCCACACACCAACCACTTTCTGAGTAAAAAACCTTCCTCTAATATCCCCCTTGAACTTCCCACCCCTTACCTTAAAGCCATGTCCTCTTGTATTGAGCTGTAGTGCCCTGGGGAAGAGGCGCTGGCTATCCACTCTATCTATTCCTCTTATTATCTTGTACACCTCTATCATGTCTCCTCTCATCCTCCTTCTCTCCAAAGAGTAAAGCCCTAGCTCCCTTAATCTCTGATCATAATGTATACTCTTTAAACCAGGCAGCATCCTGGTAAATCTCCTCTGTACCCTTTCCAATGCTTCCACATCCTTCCTATAGTGAGGTGACCAGAACTGGAAACAATACTCCAAGTGTGGCCTAACCAGAGTTTTATAGAGCTGCATCATTACATTGCGACTCTTAAACTCTATCCCTCGACTTATGAAAGCTAACACCCCATAAGCTTTCTTAAGTACTCTATCCACCTGTGAGGTAATTTTCAGGGATCTGTGGACATGTACCCCCAGATCCCTCTGCTCTTCCACACTACCAAGTATCCTGCCATTTACTTTGTACTCTGCCTTGGAGTTTGTCCTTCCAAAGTGTACCACCTCACACTTCTCCATTTTGAACTCCATCTGTCACTTCTCAGCCCACTTCTGCATCCTATCAATGTCTCTCTGCAATCTTTAACAACCCTCTACACTATCTACAACACCACCAACCTTTGTGTCGTCTGCAAACTTGACAACCCACCCTGCTACCCCAACATCCAGGTCGTTAATAAAAATCACGAAAAGTAGAGGTCCCAGAACAGATCCTTGTGGGACACCACTAGTCACAATCCTCCAATATGAACGTACTCCCTCCATCACGACCCTCTGCCTTCTGCAGGCAAGCCAATTCGGAATCCACCTGGCCAAACTTCCCTGGATCCCATGCCTTCTGACTTTCTGAGTAAGCCTACTGTGTGGAACCTTGTCAAATACCTTACTAAAATCCATGTAGATCACATCCACTGCACTACCCTCATCTATATGCCTGGTCACCACCTCAAAGAACTCTATCAGGCTTGTTAGACATGATCTGCCCTTCACAAAGCCATGCTGATGTCCCTGATCAGACCATGAATCTCTAAATGCCCACAGATCCTATCTCTAAGAATCTTTACCAAAAGCATTCCCACCACAGACGTAAGGCTCACCGGTCTATAATTACCTGGACTATTCCTACTACCTTTTTTGAACAAGGGGACAACATTCGCCTCCCTCCAATCCTCCGGTACCATTCCCGTGGACAACGAGGACATAAAGATCCTAGCCAGAGGCTCAGCAATCTCTTCCCTCGCCTCGTGGAGCAGCTTCCTTCCTTTTTCCAGTTGTGAAGAAGGGTCTTGACCCATAAGATCGACTGTTTGTTCATTTCTACAGATGCTGCCTAACCTGCTGAGTTCCTCCAGCAGTTTGTGTGTGTTGCTCTGCAGACTTTCTCATGTTTATGGTTAGCTACCATGCATGATTGGGCCAAAGGGCCTGTTTGCCTGCTGTATCTCTATACGACTCTCCCCACACACAGGAGAAGACCATTCAAGACCAAGCCTGTGCTATCTTGTGCCTTCAGCTTTGCCCCAGTCTATCTTTCTATTTGAGAGACAATCTGCTCCAACACCCTACCCCATTACAGTAATAAACAGTGATGCTCTTTCAACCTGCAGTAATGCTTCTGCCCTGTGCTCATCATCCAGCTTTACTGCTGCTCTTACACCTGTAACCATCATCATTGTGAGGAGAAAGAGCCCAGCCCCCAAGCCCCGCACTGTAGTTTTCAGAGGCTCCTAATCCACACACCATCCCAACATGCTTCCCAAAACGTTGAGGTTCCTGAGTGCCACACCCCTCTCTCACACTGGAGAAAACCAAACTAGCAGACAGAGTCACTTTATTTGTAAGGCAGCTTCTCCCATTGGAGACAGGGGCCTCTGCAAAACCCACAGTGAAAGAACTGTGACAATATAGTACAGTCTGTAAAGCATGACATGCCCCCTTCCCTTATCCTCAGGTTGCCTAAACCACAAACACGACATCTAAGATTCATACAGGGACTGCTTTAGTGCAACTGCCCAGAAGTTAAACTTCCTCTTTCTTGTGTCTGCTATGCCAACTTGGTGTTGTAGCTATTCAGAGCACTCTACAAAGAAAGTCCTGAAACTGGCCAAAGAGAGATTTGAAATAGTGGTCATAGAACCCACTTACTTATATCCCTCTAAACCTTTCCTACCCACGTACCCATCCTTTTGGTTACTTCCTCTCTGACATCTCATCCCATACACCTGCTAGTCTCTGTGTGAAAACACTTGCCCAGAACCATGCGCTGTCAACGTTCAGGTCACCCGGATACTGGCTCTGCACTGCCAGGAATCTGTGGCTCAGCTCTCGAAGGCGCAAAGCCCAGGGAAACCTGGCACGAGAAAGCACACACTCCAGCTGCAGGGGAGAGGCAGATATGGTGCATGGAAAACCTCATCACTGGGAGACTGGCAGGAGGGAGGTGTCCTCCCATGAGAAGAGCCTAGAGGGGCTGTCATAGTGTCACAACACAACACTGAAACAGGACCGAAGGGCCTGTAATGCCTAAACCCATTTGCCTGTGCTTGGACAGTATCCTTCCATATCCACATACACATCTCAATGTTTGCTAAACATTCTATTTGTACCCACCTCCGCCATCCCTCTGTAAAGTTCACTCCATTTCCCGGCCACCCTCTATGTGGAAAACATGCCCTTCAGATCTCTTACCTGCACAGCTGTGGCCTTCTCAACTTTCTCATTGAATAATTCTTACAAGTTCTTCCCTCCACCACCTTCTCCAGAAGAAGATTCCTGCTCACACCTCCTTTTAACCTTTGTTACTGTAAACCTGAGCCTTCTAGTTTTAGACACCTCTGCAATGGGAATGCATTTCTTACCCCTATCCCAGCTTTTCTTAACCTTTTTTCCCTTCATAAAAATATTATATCTATGTTAGCATGATCAGTAAATTGTTAGTTTCCTTTTAAATCCAGGAATCTTGTCACTTGAAATCAAACCATTTTCCCCAGGGCCTTGCAGAGACTTGTTCAACTGGTTCATATGATGAAAAATGTCAGCTAAGTACTCTAGTTCCTGCAACCATTCTTCATCTTCAAAGTACTCAGCAAAATCTGGCCTACCATTTTCTCCTGCAATTCTGCAATTACTCCTGTAATTCACCTTTCAGCTTAAACACCCTGTTGAGAATTCTTCCTCTAAGCCACTGGATTTCTGTATGGAGCAGGAGATTGGTGTGCTCTCTGTCCAGGTTTTCACACAGTTTTTTCAACATTCTCGAGTGAATTGGTCTTTGTTTAATAAAGTTACCATTTTTGTGGCATCATTTAGAACTCTTTTTCATTTCACCTCCAAGAGTTTTTGACATCAGCACCTCTCTGTGAAGAAAGCAGTGTGTTGTGAGTAACGTCAGGGTTTTTTACTAGAGAAGAGAACCTCTCACTGAGCCAACCATTGATGGGGCACCATCAATATAAGTACCAACAGTTCCTCCAAGACAGACCTTTTGTTTCCAGATATGAAGATTTGGCCTTTGCTTGTTTCAGGCAGTTCTTTACAACAGAAAAAGTTTTCTTGAATTTCACCAACATTTACAAATCTTACAAATGCAACAACTTGACACTTATTGGCAAAATCTTTTGACTCATCAATCTGGATAAGACCAAAAGACTATAAAGCCATTAGACCATAAGACATAGGACCAGAATTAGGCCATTTGGCCCATAGCATCTGCTCCACTGTTCAATCATAGCTGATCCTTTCTTTTCCTCCTCCTCAACCCCATTTCATAGCTTTCAGCCCGTAACCTTTGATGCCATGTCCAATCAAGAACCTATCAATCTCTGCCTTAAATACACCCAATGACCTGGCCTCCACAGCTGCACATAGCAACAAATTCCAAAAACTCCCCATCCTCTGGCTAAAAAAGTTTCTCCGCATCTCTGTTTTGAATGGACGCCCCTCTATCCTGAGGCTGTGCCCTCTTGCCCTAGACTCTCACACCATGGGAAACATCCTTTCCACATCTACTCTGTCTAGACCTTTCAACACTTGAAAGGTTTTATTGAGATCCCCCTCATCCTTCTAAATTCCAGTGAGTACAGACCCAGAACCATCAAACGTTCCTCGTATAATAACCCTTTCATTCCTGGAATCATCCTTGTGAACCTCTTCTGGACTCTCTCCAATGCCAGCACATCTTTTCTAAGATGAGGAGACCAAAACTGTTCATAATACTCAAGGTGAGGCCTCACCAGTACCTTATAAAGCCTCAGCATCACATCCCTCTTCTTGTATTCTAGACCTCTTGAAATGAATGCTAACATTGCAATTGCCTTCCCCACCACCGACTCAACCCACAAGTTAACCTTTAGGCTGTTCTGCACAAGGACTCCTGAGTCCTTTTGCTTCTTAGATTCCTGGATTTTCTCCCCATTTAGGAAATAGTCCACACAGTTATTTCTACTACCAAAGTGCATAACCATGCATTTTCCAGTGTTGTATTTCATTTGCCAATTTCTTGCCCATTATCCTAACCTGTCTAAATCCTTCTGCATCCTACCTGTTTCCTCAACACTACCTGTCCCTTCACCAATCTTTGTATCATCTGCAATCTTGGCAACAAAGCCAACTATTCCATCATCTAAATCATTTATATACAGCATAAAAAGAAGTGGTCCCAACACCAACTCCTGTGGAACACCACTAGTCACTGGCAGCCAACCATATAAGGATCCTTTTATTCCTACTTGCTGCTTTCTACCAATCAGCCAATACTCTAACCATGTTAGTAACTTTCCTGTAATAGCATGGGCTCCCAACTTGGTAAGCAGCCTCATATGTGGCACTTTGTTAAAGGCCTTCGTAAAGTCCAAATATACAACATCCACTGCATCACCTACATATATAGAGAAGCTGCTGTTTTTCAATTTATCACACTAAACATCTTCAGCATCTCGTAACATGTCATCAATGTATCGTACGGTTCGAGGGTGAAACCTTATCAATTTCTCATACTGCATTTTACTCACTATAATTTCACACGCTGACATTATTAGGTTCTCATCAACTGTGTGACTTTTCCTTTTCTGGGTAATAATTTCTGCTGAGTCTCTGCACATAAAAATTCCTTCTTTAGAATGAACACTTTCTCCTACTGTCCCCCCCTCAGTGCAATACAGTGCTCACCCTAACCCTACCATTCTCCTTACCGTGCAATAAGCGATCACCAATTATCGGCGAACCATCCTCCACTCCCTGCAATACAATGCTCACAGTCAGACTACTGTCCTCCCCTTCGTGCAATACAACACTCCTCATCAGCCGACCATCCTCTGCTCTGTGCAATACAGTGGTCACCATCAGCCTACCATCTACCCCTCCATGCAATACATTTTTGTCTCTGCAATAAAGCGCTCACCAATTATCAGCCTACTGTCCTCCCCTCCGCGCAATACAGCGCTCACGTTATCTACAGCGTCTCCCATCTTGCGTTAAAAACTGAGAATGGACTCAACCAAATAAACAGGGTCCTGTTATGCACTTGCCAAACTGGTCTGAGAGAACTCTAACGAGCTTGCACAGAGGAGATGTCAGGAGCAAGTTCTTTATGCAGAGAGTGGTAAGTGCGTGGAATGGGTTGCCAACGATGACGGTGGAGATGAAAACGATAGGGTCTTTTAAGAGACTCCTGGATAGGTACATGGAAGTTAGAAAAATAGAGGGCGATGCGGAACCCTAGGTAATTTCTAAGGTAAGGACATGTTCGGCACAGCTTTGTGGGCCGAAGGGCCTGTATTGCACTGTAGGTTTGCTGTTTCTATGTTTCTATTGCTAATGGGTCTGCTCAGTCACTGCCCACCATTGCGAGTGTTAGCACCGCGTGTCACACGTAGTTCAAAAACTATGTTTATAGTTTAAATCGTGGAGCCCCGGTTGAGAAACCTCGCCCTAACTTATCAACACACAACTTCATGTACTGTAGTTCTATCGGGCCCCTCCTCAAACCTCCCCACTCCCAGGAAGTACACCCGACTTCTTCTCCGTAGGCTGCCTCATTATTATTTGAGATTAGGCTAGTATTCCCCAGTGTCGGGGAATCAGTCCTGCGTCCTTTACAGTGCATCATGTCCTGCCTGTAGTGTGGAAATGAAGTAATATCCCAGCTGTGGCAGAACCAATGCTTTATAGTCTTTGACCGAGACCTGTCTGCACAAAACATTGACTGTCCATTCAGCTACCTGAACCATTCAGTTCCTCCAGCTCCTGTCTGTTACTTGGCCCTGCCTTCATTCATTTCCTGTTGAAACAAAGTAGAGAGTTTGCTGCAAATTGTTGCAGATTTTGCTGAGATCATTGTGTGCAGATTTAGTCTCTATATTGAAGGAAGGACTTACTTTTCCCGGAGCTGTGTAGTGTAGGTACACTCTGGGGCCGCTTTATTAGGTACAGGAGTGGAACCTGGAAATGTCTTCTGTTGCCATAGTCCATCCACTTCGAGGTTTGAGGTGTTGTGTGTTCAAAGATGCTCGTCTGCACAGCACTGTTGCAAGGCCTGGTTATTTGAGGTACTGTCGCCTTCCTGTCAGCTTGAACCAGTCTGGCCATTCTCTTTGGACCTTTCTCACTAACTAGACAGTTTTTGCCCACAGAACTATCACTCACTGGATGTTTTTCTTTAGTTTTTCACATCATTCTCTGTAAACACTAGAGAATGTTATGCATGAAAATTCTAGATCAACAGTTTCTGAGATACTCAAGCCACCCTGTCTGGCACCAACAATTTTTCAACAGTCAAAGTAACTTAGATCGTATTTCTTCCCCATTCCGATGTTTGGTTTGAACAACAACTGAACCTCTTAGCCATGTCTGCGTTGAGCCGCTGTCACATGATTGGCTGATTAGATATTTGCATTAACAAGCAGGTGTACTGAGTGTATCTGTGGATATTCTGTGACCAGGTGAACAGAGAGGACCAAAAGATACAATCCATAGGAGGGTTAAACAATGCTTTTCAGGAAAATAAACAAGGTAAAGGAATATACCATTGCCAGAGTGTACAGGAACAGGTGGTTTGGATATATCTGAGATACTGTCATGTTTCAGAAAGATGGATGAGAGGTGACTGAATTCCTGGAGCATAAAATAAAATATGCATAATATACAGACATCTGCCAAAACTGCATGAAAAGCAAGTCCAACAAGAACTGTGTGTATGGAGGGTATTGTCCCTGGTCCAGGTTGACGGGACAAGGCAGAATAAAAATTTGGCATGGACTCTTTGCTGTAGTGTTCTGTAACTCCATGATTTATATCACATCCCTGGCTCACGCAGGAACGACTAATGTGTGTTGTATTTGTTGTCTTACTTACTTGTGGTGCTACCTTCAAGGATGCTTTTGCCTGTCCTGTACACCAAGCTGCATCTGCTCCTCATGATCTCCCCAGGAAATAGTTTCCACCCCTCTATTCTGTCTGTGACCCTCATTATTTTATAATGTCGTGTCATAGAGCTCATGTGGTACAGAGAAGGCATTTCAGCCTGTCGACTCTGTGCTTACTGCAAAACGCCTCCTGTCTGTCACCGGGTCTTCAAATGTATGTTCGACACTGCTTAAAGTGGCCTCGCCAAACCAGACGGTGATAGAACCAGTTAGTATGCTCTCCATAGTGCATAGAGTCATTGAAAAGTACAGCACAGAGACAGGTATTTTGGCCCATCTACTCCATGCCAATCCATTTAAACTGCCTACTCACATTGACCTGCACTGGTACCATAGCCCTCTGTACCCCTACCATCCATGTACCTATTCAAACTTCTCTTAAACATTGAAATCAAGCTTGCATGTACCACTTGTGCTGCCAGCTCGTTCCACATTCTCACGACTCTGTGAGTGAAGAAGTTTCCCCTCATGTTCACCTTAACTTTTTACATTTCACCCTTAACCCATGACCTCTCATTGTAGTCCTACCAACCTCAGTAGAAAAAAACCTGCTTGCATTTACCCTAGCTATACCCCTCATAATTTTGTACACCTCTATCAAATCTCCTCTCAATCTTCTACGTTCCAAGGAACAAAGTCCTGATCTATTCAATCTTTCCTTATATCTCAGGTCTTCTGGACCCAGCAGCATCCTTGTGAAATTTCTCTACACTCTTTCAGCCTTGCAATCTTTCCTCTTTCAATCTTTCCTGTAGGTAGGTGACCAAAACTGCACACAATACTCTAAACTAAGCTTCACCAATGTCTTATAAAACTTCAGCTTTCTTAATGAGCCTATCTACCTATGACACCACTTTCTGTGAATTATGGACCTGTATTCCCAGATCACTTTGTTTGACCCCACTCCTCAGTGCCCAACCACTCAGTGTATAAGACTCACCCTGGTCAGTCCTACCAAAGTGCAACACCCCACACTTGGCTGCATTAAACTCCATCTGCCATTTTTCAGCCTATTTTCCAGCTGGCCCAGATCCTGCTGCAAGCCATGATAGCCTTCCTTGCTGTCCACTCCACCCCTAATCTTGGTGGCATCCATGAATCTGCTGATCCTGCTAACTACATTATCATCCAGATCATTAATATAGGTGACAAACACCAACTGACCCAGCACCAGTCCCTGTGGCACTCCACTAGTCACAGGCCTCCAGACAGAGAGGCAACCATCCACTAGCAGTCTCTGGCTTCTCCCTGAAAGCCAATGTCTAACCCACAATCTGTCTCACTCCTGTACGCCTCCTTGTCACTATCGGAAATTCACAATTATTTTCCATCTGACCCACTTCTGATTTTATACATCCATGTGGCCAAAGAACTGAACGTATGAAATTGGAGCAGCAATAGATCTATCAGCCCCTCAGACCTGCCCTGCTGGTCAGTAAGACCATGGCTATCTGGCGTAGCTTTGATTCTACATTGCATCTGGTACTGGTGACCTTTTCACCCCACCCCATTTATTCCCTCTCCTTTAAAAGTATTCAAAGACTCTTGTTCCAGTGTGCTTTGAGGAATAGACACCCCCAAGGGTTAATGTTACCAGGAAAGAGATGCATTCTGAAATGTCCATCTGTACCATGATTTTTCATACTGCAAAGCTATGTTGTCCATGCATGTGTCAAGAAATGTGAGTTGAAAAAAATAGACACATGAGAGTGAATGTCATTCTGTATCTCAGGTTTTTGGGTAGTGATTTGTGAATTTCTTCACAAATAATTTCCATTACCCGAACTGCTCTAACGCAAGGGGTTGCCTGTACATCCATGGCTCCTCTTTAGCCACGGGATAGGCTGCTTCTTCATAGCATATTGTCTCCACTCATCTCCTCAAAAAAAACCATCCCAACTTATCCAATCTTACCCACTGCAGTATGTTTCCATTCCTAGCAACACTCTCTTTTTACCTTCACTGCAAACTCTCCCATGCAGTCACACGTTTCTTGTAACATGAACCCTTGCAAAGAACCCAAACTACAGCCCCTCTGTTTGTACTCTGTGGCCTGGCTAATGTGGGCCATTTTAGTCACATCATTGACTTGACTAAAGATCTGTGGCTCTGTCTATGATCACTCTGCCTTTCTTACTCACGATACACCATATTGTGTCGTTTATCATGGATTACTTGCTACATTGCATCCCCCAGTTTGCAGCATTAAGTTCAGAGTTACGTTAATAAGGGGAGAACAATGGCGTTACCTGTCTATTACATACTGTATGATCTGATGTGAAATGCATCTCCTGTATTATCTGACTCAGATTAAATTACTTTTATAACATTGACATAAATCCTTGGAAGGGTGCCATTGCTTTTAGATGCTGCACAGCCAAACAGCCTGATGCTCGAGAGGTCACGCCTGAGTCAAGCTCCCCGTAGGTGCCAAACGAGGGTGTGCCATATTCTTTCCGCTGAGATATAGCACAGAGCATCTCCTGCCCTCTCACAAGGACTCCATGGCACCATTGAGTGGTGAGTTGTCTACTCTTCACCACTCAGCCAGATCAGTGACCCAGCCTGCACTCCGCGCACACTGCCAGCTTATGAGCAGGTGGCACAGTTTCTCCTCTAGCTGATGGGCTGGCATGGTGCCCTGTCCTTGGCAGGTTCTGTTAACTCAGCTTCTGTCCAATCCTCAGGTGGGGCTGGACTTTGTGGGCAGCGGTGACAATCCTGTGTGGAGCCTTCACCTTTGGACAGAGCTCGGCCACTGCAGTCTTGGAGCTACTGGAACAACTGGGATGAACTGCAGCTGTACTGCAGTCAGCGTGTGCACAATACGTGCCGATGTTGAAACGTGGACACCGTTTTTCATTAAACACAGTTCACCTCTGCATCCGTGTCCATGTATTCATTTATATGTCCTGTATCTTCTGAATGTTCCATTCTTCAGCAAATCGAATTAAAGCACAGGTCCGTAGAGTTAATAGAACAGAGAACAGTACAGCCCAGAACCTATTCTAAGATCAATCTAATCCTTCCCTGCTACATAACTACTTCTTGTTACTGAAACAGTGTATTTATTATGGGGAACAAGGTAATGGCAGACGAGTTGAACAGTACTTTAGATCTGTCTTCACTAGGGGAGACACAAACAATCTCCCAGATATAATAGTGGCCGGAGGACCGAGGGTAATGGATGAACTGAAGGAGATTCACATTAGGCAGAAAATGGTGTTGGATAGACTGATGGGACTGAAGGCTGATAAGTCCCCGGGATCTGATGGTCTGCATCCCAGGGTACTTAAGGAGGTGGCTCTAGAAATCGTGGACGCATTGGTAATTATTTTCCAATGTTCTATAGATTCAGGATCAGTTCCTGAGGACTGGAGGGTAGCTAATGTTATCCCACTTTTTAAGAAAGGAGTGAGAGAGAAAACAGGGAATTATAGACCAGTTAGCCTGACATAAGTGGTGGGGAAGATGCTGGAGTCAATTATAAAGGATGAAATAGCAACACATTTGGATGGCAGTAACAGGATCGGTCCGAGTCAGCATGGATTTATGAAGGGGAAATTGTGCTTGACTAATCTTCTGGAATTTTTTGAGGATGTAACTATGAAAATGGACAAGGGAGAGCCAGTGAATGTAGTGTACCTGGACTTTCAGAAAGCCTTTGATAAGGTCCCACATAGGAGATTAGTGGGCAAAATTAGAGAACATGGTATTGGGGTAGGGTACTGACATGGGTAGAAAATTGGTTGGCAAACAGGAAATGAAGAGTAGGGATTAATGGGTCCCTTTCAGAATGGCAGGCGGTGACCAGTGGGGTACCGCAGGGTTCAGTGCTGGGACCGCAGCTATTTACAATATACATTAATGATTTAGATGAAGGGATTAAAAGTAACATTAGCAAATTTGCAGATGACACCAAGCTGGGTGGCAGTGTGAAATGTGTGGACAATGTTGAGATAATGCAGGATGACTTGGACAGGTTGGGTGAGTGGGCAGATGCATGGCAGATGCAGTTTAATATGGATAAATGTGAGGTTATCCACTTTGGTGGCAAGAACAGGAAGGCAGATTACTATTTGAATGGTGTCAAGTTAGGAAAAGGGGAAGTACAATGAGATCTAGATGTTCTTGTACATCAGTCACTGAAAGAAAGCATGCAAGTACAGCAGGCAGTGAAAAAAGCTAATGGCATGTTGGCCTCCATAACAAGGGGAGTTGAGTATGGGAGCAAAGAGGTCCTTCTGCAGTTGTACAGGGCCCTGGTGAGACCAAACCTGGAATATTGTGTTCAGTTTTGGTCTCCAAATTTGAGGAAGGACATTCTTGCTATTGAGGGAGTGCAGCGGAGGTTCACGAGGTTAATTCCTGGGATGGCGGGACTGTCATATGTTGAAAGATTAGAGCGACTGGGCTTGTATACACTTGAATTTAGAAGGATGAGAGGGGATATGATTGAAACATATAAGGTTATTAAGGGATTGGACATGCTAGAGGCAGGAAACATGTTCCCAATGTTGAGGGAGTCCAGAACCAGAGGCCACAATTTGAGAATAAGGGGTAGGCCATCTAGAATGGAGTTGAGGAAAAACTTTTTCACCCAGAGAGTTGTGGATCTGTGGACTGCTCTGCCTCAGAAGGCAGTGGAGGCCAATTCTCTAGATGCTTTCAAGAAAGAGTTAAATAGAGCTCTTAATGATAGTGGAGTCAAGGGATATGGGGAGAAGGCAGGAACTGGATACTGATTGTGGATGATCAGCCATGATCACAGTGAATGGCGGTGCTGGCTCGAGGGGCCGAATAGCCTACTCCTGCACCTATTGTCTATTGTCTATTGTCTATAGCTCTCCATTTTCTATCATCCATGTGACTATCTATCTACAAGTTCTTAAATTGCTCCCGATATATCTGCCTTGACCACCACCCCATCAAAACTTGTCTTAAACATTGAAACTGAGCTTGGATGGACCACTCAATCCACACTGTCATGACCCTCTGAGTGAAGAAGGACCCTCATTTTTCCCCTCAAACTTCTCACCTTTCCCCCTTAAACCATGACCTCTAGTTGTAGTCCCACCCGGCCTCAGTGGAAAATGCCTGCTTGCATTTACCTTATCTATACCCCCCATAAGTTTGTATCTATCAAATATCCTCTTAATCTTCTACGTTCCAAGGAATAAAATCCTAACCTGTTCAATCTTCCCTTATAACTCAGGTCCTCCAGACTGGGCAACATCCTTGTAGATTATCTCTGTGCTCTTTCAACCTTGTTTACATCTTTCCTGTAAGTAGGTGACCAAAATGTCACACAATACTCCAAATTAGGCCTCACCAATGTCTACTACAAGTTCAACATAACATCCTAACTCCTGTACTTTGATTTATGAAGGCCAATGTACCAAAAGCTTTCAAAGAACATAGAAAACCTACAGCACAATACAGGCCCTTCAGCCCACTATTCTGTGCCAAACATGCACTTACTTTAGAAATTACCTAGGGTTACCTATAGCCCTCTATTTTTCTAAGCTCCATGTACCTATCCAGGAGCCTCTTAAAAGATCCTCCACCACCGTTGCCAGCAACCCATTCCATGCACTAACCACTTTCTGCATAAAAAACTTACCTCTGACATCTCCTCTGTACCTACTACAAAGCACCTTAAAACTGTGCCCTCTCATGCTAGCCATTTCAGCCCTGGGAAAAAGCCTCTGATGACCAATATCCCTTATCATCTTATACACTTCCATTAGGTCGCCTCTCATCCTTCATCACTCCAAGGAGAAAAGGCCAAGTTCACTTCACCTGTTCTCATAAGGCATGCTCCCCAATCCAGGCAATATCCTTGTAAATTTCCTCTGCACCCTTTCTATAGTTTCCATCCTTTCTTTATGACCTTATCCACTGATGAGGCCACTTTCAATGAATGATGGACCTGTATTCCCAGATCCCTTTGTACTACCACACTCCTCAGTGCCCTGCCGTTGACCCTGGTTTGTCCTACCAAAATACAAAACCTTGCACATCTCTGCATGAAATTCCATCTGCCATTTATCAGCCCATTTTCCAGCTGCTGCAAACCCCTCGGCACGCCATGACGGTCTTCCTCACTGTTCACTGCATCTCCAGTCTTGGTGTCACCTGCTAAGTTGCTGATCCAGTTAAGCACACTATCATCCAAATCATTGATATTGAAGACAAACAACACCGGACCTAGCACTGATCCCTGTGGCACACCACTCGTCATAGGCCTCCACTCAGAGATGCAGTCCTCTACTACCACTCTCTGGCTTCTTCCATAAATCCAAAGTCTGATCCAACTTACAACCTCATCCTGAATGCCGAATGACCACCTCCCATGTGGGACCTTGTCAAATGCCTTGGTAAAGTCCAGGGAGACAACATCCACTGCCTTGCTTTCATCTACATTCCTTGTAAATTGCTCAAAAACTCTAGATTGATTGGACATGACCATGAAGCCATGCTGACTATCCTTAATCAGTGCATGTCTATACAAATACTTATAAACCCAGTCACTTAGAATACCTTCCAATAACCTTCCCACTACTGGTGTCAGGCTCACAGGCCTATAATTTCATGCTTAATTTTTGGAACCTTTGTAAACAGAGGAAGAACATTGGCTCTCCTCAAATCCTCTGGTACCTCCCTGTCACTAAGGACGAATTAAATCTCTTTGGTAGGTTCCAGCAATTTCTACTCTTGTCCATAAGGTCTGAGGGAACACCTTATCAGTCCCTGGGGATTTATCCACCCAGATTTGCCTTAGGACAGCAAAAAGCTGCTCCTCAGTAATCTGTATAGGGCCAGTGAATTTGATGCTATTTTGCCTCACCTTTATATACTCTGTGTACTCTGTGTACTCGTCTTCTGTTGTAAATATGTGTTCCATAAAAAATTTAGGACCATAAGACCATAAGACATAGGAGCAGAATTAGGCCATTTGGCCCATCAAGTCAGCTCTGCCATTCAATCTTGGCTGATCCTTTTTTCCCCTCCTCAATCCCACTCCCCAGCAATTCCCCCCTAACCTTTGATGCCATAGCCATTCAAGAACCTGTCAATCTCTGCCTTAAATACACCCAACGACCTGTCCTCCATAGCTGCCTGTGGTAACAAATTCCACAGATTCACCACCCTCTGGCTAAATAAATTTCTCCGCATCTCTGTTTTAAATGGACGCCCCTCTATCCTGAGGCTGTGCCCTCTTGTCCTGGACTCTCCCACCATGGGAAACATCCTTTCCACATCTACTCTGACTAGGCCTTTCAATATTCAAAAGGTGTCAGTAAAATCCCACCTCATCTTCTAAATTCCAGCGAATACAGACCCAGGGCTATCAAAAGTTCCTCATATGATAACCCTTTCATTTCTGGAATCATCTTGTGAACCTCCTGTGAACCCCCTCCAATACCAGCACATCCTTTCTCAGATAAGGAGCCCAAAACTGTTCAAAATACTCAAGGTGAGGCCTCACCAGTGCCTTATAAAGCCTCAGCATCACATCCCTGCTGTTATATTCTAGATCTCTTGAAATGACTGCTAACATGGCATTTGCCTTCCTCACCACCAACTCGACCTGCAAGTTAACCTTTGGGGTCTTCTGCACAATGACTCCCAAGTCCCTCTGCATCTCAGATTCCTAGATTTTCTCCCCGTTTAGAAAATAGTCCGCACATTTATTTCTACTACCAAAGTGCATGACCGTGCATTTTCCAACATTGTATTTCATTTGCCACTTTCTTGCCCATTCTCCTAATCTGTCTAAGTCCTTCTGCATCTTACCTGTTTCCTCAACACTACTGCCCCTCCACCAATCTTTGTATCATCTGCAAACTTGGCAACAAAGCCATCATCTAAATTATTGAAATGCAGCATAAAAAGAAGAGGTCCCAATACTGACCCCCAGCGGAACACCACTAGTCACTGGCAGCCAGTCAGAAAATAATCCTTTTATTCCTACTTGCTGCCTCCTACCAACCAGCCAGCCAATGTTCTAACCATGACAGTAACATTCTTGTAATACCCTGGGCTCTTAATTTGCTAAACAGCTTCATGTGTGGTACCTTGGCGAATGCCTTCTGAAAGTCCAAATATACAACATCCACTACATCCCCTTTATCTTTCCTACTTGAAATCTCCTCAAAGAATTCCAACAGGTTTTTCAGGCAGGATTTTCCCTTAAGGAACTCATATTGACTTTCTCCTATCCTGTCCTGTGTCACCAAGTACTCCATAACCTCATCCTTAATAATTGATGCCAGCATCTTCTCAATGAATGAGGTCAGGCTAACTGGTCTTTAATTTACTTTTTGCTGCCTTCCTCCTTTCTTAAAGAGTAGTGTAACATTTGCAATTTTTCAGTCCTTCAGAACCATGCCAGAGTCTAATGATTTTGAAAGATCATTACTAATGCCTCTCCCCTATCTCTTTTGGCTCCACACAAGGGATTACCTTTCGGGTCTTCCAGGAGACCAATTTTGTCCTTTGCTCTTCACATATCTGTGGAAACTCTAGGAGTTTCCTTTTGTCACAACACGGATTCGGCAGCACAGCAGATTCGGCAATTGCGCTCATGAATATGCACATGTCAGCTAATTATTATTTCACTGTGATAATGTTTAACTCCATTCATTCCATCTTAGTATTTGTCGAGACTTGGACATAGCTACGTTTCCTTATCTCCATTCCACCTTGCCTGAGAAACTGGACTGTCGAGTCAACTGACTGTGAAGACTAGTGGTATTCGTCTTATTCTTGGTTGATCTTTTCAGCCGCAGTGTAGGCTTCGTTTTCCATTTGAGTGTTTTAGTTAACATCCCTGTTTTGGCCTAGCGTTTATTGTTTTCTTTTTTTCCCCTTTAACACTGTTCGCACTAGAGTCTGTGAACTATTGACCTGCCTCAGAGTCTCTCACTCCGCACTTGGGCCATCTCCAAACCTGGTGACATCTTTACCTTGTATGACAGGGCAAGTTCACTCCTTCTTTCAGTCCTCCTGATTTCTTTCTTAAGTGTTACTCCATAAGCACCTCATTTGTTCCTTCCCACCTTCAGACAAACTCCTCCCTTACCATTGACTCAACATCAGCAGTGGCAAGAGGAGCAACTACTGGGCTGCCAACTTTGGATTCAGTACCGATGGCAAACCCCCACTCTCTTCCCCTCCCACCACATGAGGTTGGGGAAAACAATCTTCCTCCACCAGCTGGCAGAGAATGCAAAAGGTGTTTTATTTCGAAAGCATCTTCTCCTACACTCCGCACAGTTAATGACAGTTTACCACCACTGCAGTTACTTCTGTGATGAAGAGAAATTTATACACAACATGATCTGACTTTCAATGCAGAGACAATAGATAGGGCCATCTGAATATATGGTAACAGGATATATTGTCCAAGAGGTTGTATGGGATTCACCTGCTTTCCTTTGAGGAGCAACTTGGATCAATTTGAACAAGTCCACAGGTCCTGGTGGTGTAACAGTTCCATAGCAGATGCCACCTCATGGATTCTTCACTCAACCCCGGAACATCTGGTCTGCAAAGGTGTATACATCAGGATGCTTTTTATCGAGTGCAGTCAGCATTCTATACGATCATCCCCTCAAAACAAATCACTAAGTTTCATGACCTTGGCCTCACTACCTCCTTGTGCAATTAGATCCTGGATTTCCTCACTTGCAGACACTAATCACTTGGCAACATCTCCTCCACGATCCCCATCAGCACAGGTGCACCACAAGGCTGTGTGCTTAGCCCCCTGCGGGACTCGCTTTACACCCATGACTGTGTAGTTAAGCACATATTCAAGTTTGCTGACAACACCACTGTTGTTGGTAGAATCAAAGGTGGTGATGAATCAGCATATAGGAGATGATTGAAAATCTGGCTGAGTGGTACCACAACAACTTCTCACTCAATGACAGTAAGACTAGGGAGCTGGTTATTGACTTCAGAAGGAGGAAACCAGAGGTCCACCAGCCAGTCTTCATTGGAGGATCAGAGGTGAAGAGCATCAGCAACTCTAAATTCCTTGGTGTTATTATTTTGGAGAACAGGTTCTGAACCCAGCACATAATTGCAATTATGAGCAAAGCACAGCAGTGCCTCTATTTCTTTAAGAGTTTGCAGAGAATTGGCATGACACCTGAAACGTTGACAAACGTTGTCAAACGTTGACATGTGTGGTGGAGAGTATATTGACTGACTGCATCATGGCCTGGTATGGAAATACCAATGCCCTTGAATGGAAAATCTGACAAAAAGTAATGGATATTCCCAAGTCCATCATTGGTAATTGAGCACATCTACATGAAGAGTTGCCACAGGAAAGCAGTATCCATTATCAGGGACTCCAACCACCCAGGGCATGCTCTCTTCTCACTGCTGCCATCAAGAAGAAGGTACAAGAGCATCCAGAGCTTAAAACCCCCAGGTTCAGGAACAGTTATTAACCCTGAACCATCAGGCTCCTGAACCAAAGGGAACAACTTCACTCAACTGCACTTGCCCTATTGTTGAGATGTTCCCACAACCAACGAACTCTTCTTCAGGGAGTCTTTATCTCATGTCCTCAATACTTACAGTTTATTTATATTTTTATTATGATTTCTTTCTCTTTGTATTTGCACGGATTGTTTTCTTTAGCACAACGGTTGAAAATCTAAGCTGGTGTGGTCTTTCATCAATTCTTTTATGGTTATTATTCTATTCTGGATTTATTGAGTATGCCTGTGAGAAAATAAATCTCGGGGTTGTATAATGTGACACATAATAAATAAATTTACTTTGAACTTTGAATTAGTTACTAACTTCCTCTAATTCCCGTGGACGTGTAAGCAGGACGTCACTGATGTCTCCTTTGAAAGGCTGAACCTACTTGAGATGCTCATGAACGTCAGCACAGCTCATACACGGTACAATAATATCCACCACTTCCCGGCAGAGGCCAGACTCCCAGAGTTGATTCAAGCCACCATATTTATTATCCCTGACTTAAATGACGTGAATGTTAAAGTTTCACAGTAGCAGTGCAGTAGAAAGACATAACATTACTGAAAGTTACAAACCAAAAGGAAAAAGAAATACTGTTCATGAGTTCATGGACCAATTAGAAATCTGATAGTGGAGGGGAAAAAACTGTTTCTGGGTAGCTGAGTGTGTGTCTTCAGATTCCTGTACCTCCTCCGTGATAATAGTCTATGCTGATTAACAGAAGTCTGTAAACTCGCACTTTACTCAGACATAAGGAGAACAGCGGGGCCCCTGTCACCACACTGTTCGAAAGTCTGAACAGAGATATTCCATTTTTATACAGAATTGACTGGCAGTTACAGATGTTGATCATTTGGTAAACTGTGTAGTTTGAATTCGTTACTTGCAAGATCAATCGCCATTGACAATGCAGATGTTAAAAGTCAATAGAAACTACAAGCTAGCAACTGATGATACTTTGAAGTTAGTAAGGTAATTGTCCTTTAGTTAGTGTGTGTTCCTTGAATCGCATATTTCACCTCCATAAGCAAAATGATGCCACCTGCTACGCAAAGGGAAGCCATGTTCTTCAGAGAGCTTTCTTGCCTGGGCGGTCTGCACTCTCTCTGCACTCTATCCTTAACCCTTGTCCTGCTGCAACTTTCACACTCCCTCCGGTTGTCGTGTAGAAGACAACACCAATCTTACTAAATGTCAACAGCACGGAATGTGTGAAACTCTGTGACACTTTCATCGGGGCGATTGGTTGTTGTATCATGACGAGGCAGCAGGGTTGTGCAGGCCAGTGCTTTGCTGAGCGATCGCAGGCAAGAGGTTAAAGTGAATGTTACAAATTACAACCACTAGTAAAGAGTGAAGCCAGCGAAAGGGTCTGTATGGCGATGATAGATTGCTGTGTAGTTCCTTCGCAATCGCTCTAACCTTATCAGCTGCTACCCGGATACACACAGTTAAATTAATGATATTCTCAGACACATTAAAAATGTATGTGCAGCACTCCGAAGGCATAGTGAGAGCTAGTCTAATTATTACAGTTGCACTGGCTGCAAGGTTGCAAACTTTTGTCAAGGCAAAATAATTCGCCTACTCGAGTGAAATAGGAGGAAGGTATAGCTATGCTGCCTTAGCAGTTTTGAGATACCCACATCACATATCTGCTAAAATGTTTCCCAGTGTCAGATCGGGAAGAAAAGCCAAAGGAAAATGAAATGTGGGCTTCAATCAGGCAACAACTTACAACGGGAAAACTTAAAACTTGTGCACATTCTTCAGTACAGTTTGGGAAAGGATCATTTAAAATAAACTGTGGTGGAGGCTATGTGAGCAGGTGGTGGGTGGTTGTATGATCAGCTGGTACGTCACAAGTCCTGGTTATGTGACCACTGACACCAGGCAGACAATCTCTGAAAAGTTTTGATAATGGATGGGGTCACCCATCTTGTAAAGACACTGCCCAGTAGAAGGCAATGACAAACCACTTCTGTAGAAAAATTTGCCAAGAACAGTCATGGTCATAAACTATGATTGTCTGTATCATACGGCATGACACATAACAACGATGATCGAACAAACACAGGACACCCTACCGCCTTCTCATGGTTTAATTTCTCAGACTACAGGTATGCAAGCGTTTACTTAGCCCGTTTTCTACCCACTTCTCAAAATACTTAACACATTCTGGATCATAATGTACAAACATACACACTACAGGAGTCTTTTTACAGGGCCGGGACAGGGGACTCTCACACTAACATTCACCCACACACAATCAAGCCACTCACCCATACTTAGGAATTCCATTTTTGTACAGCATGTCGTGCTCCCACGTGATCTGACCTGGTCAGATGTTCTCTCTTGTTTTCCTGTTCCCATAGGATCCAATCAGATCCGGGGTAACAGATCGTTCTCTTTTAATGCTCTACCCTGCTTCCTGTGGAGTGCAGGTCTAGGGAAATCTCCTTTTCCCACATCCGTGGAATGTCACCCAGTCCAGAGATTAAAATCTCCCTTTCCTTCATCTATGAGATGCCACTTACTCCGTGCAAACCTCCTTTTCCTTCACCCGTGGGATGCCATCGAGTCCGGGAAATCTCCTTTTCCTTTACCCATGGTGTGCCACCTATTCCAGGGAAACCTCCTTTTCCAGCACTCATAGGATGCCACCCAGTCCAGGAAATTTCCTTCTAGAAAATGAGTGTCAAAAGGGCAACATTACAACAGTTATGGGGGATTTCAATATGCAAGTAGATTGGGAAACTCAGGTTGGTGCTGATTTTGAATCCTAAGAAAGAGAATTTGTAGATTGCCAACAAGATTGCTTTTTGAGCCCACTAGCGGATCAGCTATTCTTGATTGGGTCTTGTGTAATCCACCAAATGTGGTCAGGGAGCTTAACATAAAGGAACTCTTAGGAGACAGTGATCATAATATCATAGGAGAGAAAGAATGTCAAATGTATCAGTATAAGGTGGAGTAAAGGGAATTGCAGAGGCATGAGAGTGAAGCTGGTCAAAGTTGATAGGAAGGGGACACTAGCAGGGATGACAACAGAGCAGGAATGGCTGGAGTTTCTGGCAGCAATTCAGAAGGTACAGGATGGATTACACCCCAAAGAGGCGCTCTAAAGGCACAATGATGCAACCATGTTTGAAAAAGGAAGGCAAAGCCAACATAAAAGCAAAAAAGAAGTCATAGAGTCATAGAGCACTACAGCACAGAAACAGGCCCTTTGGCCCATCTAGTCTGTGCCACACCATTATTCCGCCTAGTTCCACCAATCTACACCATAAGACTATAAGACATAGGAGCACAATTAGGCCATCTGGCCCATCGTGTCTGCTCCGTCATTCAATCATGGCTGATCCTTATTTCTATATCTTCCTCAACCCCAGTTCCTGGCCTTCTCCCTGTGACCTTTGATGCCATGTCCAATCAAGAACCTATCAATCTCTGCCTTAGATATACCCAACGACCAAGCCTGCACAGCTGCATATGGCAACAAATTTCACAAATTCACCACCCATCGTTTAAAGAAATTTCTCCACATCTCTGTATTCATAGGGCGCCCTTCTAACCTGAGACTGTGCCCCCTTGTCCTAGACTCTCTCACCATGGGAAATATCCTTCCCACATCTACTCTGTCTATGCCTTTCAACATTTGAAAGGTTTCAATGAGATCCCCCCTCATCCTTCTGAATTCGAGTGAGTACAGACCCTGAGCTATCAAACGTTCCTTGTATGATAACCCTTTCATTCCTGGAATCATCCTTGTGAACCTGCTCTGGACCGTTTCCAGCGCCAGCACATCTCTTCTAAGATGAGGGGCCCAAAACTGTCCACAATACTCAAGGTGAGGCCTCACCAGTGCCTTATAAAACCTCAGTATCACATCCGTGCTCTTGTATTCTGGATCTCTCGAAAGATATAATAAAGTCATATAATAAAGCAAAATTAGTGGATTGGGAAGCTTTTAAAACCCAACAGAAGGTAGCTAAGAAACACATAAGGAGGGAAAAGATATCATGGCAAGCTAGCTAATAATATAAAAGAGAATACCAAAAGTTTTTTTTTCAGATATATAAAGAGTAAAAGAGAGGCAAGGGTAGATATCGGACTACTAACAAATGATGCTGAAGAAGTAGTAATGGGGAACATGGAAAGGGCAGACAAACTGAATGAGTATTTTGCATCATTTACACTCGCAGTGTGCTGGAAGTTCAAGATTGGCCAAAGGCAGAAGAGAGTATAGTTCCTATTACTAGGGAGAAGGTACTTAAGGAAACTGAAGTTCAGAAGGTAGATAAGTTACCTGGACCAGATGGATTACACTCCAGGGTTCTGAAAGAGAAAGCTGAAGAGATTGTGAAGGCACTAGTAATCATCTTTCAAAAATCAATAGATTACAGCATGGTTCCGGCGACTTGAAAATTGCAAATGTTACTCAACTCTTAAAGAAGGAAGGGAGGCAGAAGAAAGGAAATTGTAGGCCGGTTAGCTTGACCTCAGCGATTGGGAAGATGATGCAGTCAATTGCTGAAGATGATGTTTTGAGATACTTGGAGGCACATGATAAAATGGGCCAAGTCATCAAGGTTTCCTTAAGGGAAAATATTACCTGACAATTCTTTAAGGAAGTAACGTGCAAGATGGACAAAGGAGAATCATTGGATGTTGTGTACTTGGATTATCAGAAGGCCTTTGACAAGGTGCTGCACATGAAGCTACTTAACAAGATATGAGCCCATGGTATTATTGGAAAGTTACCAGCATAGATAAAGCTGTGGCTAATTGGCAGGAGGCAAAGAGTGGGAAAAAAGGGGGCCTTTTCTGGTTGGCTGCCAGTGACTAGTGATGTTCCCCAGGGGTCTGTGTTGGGATTGCTTCTTTTTACATTATATGTCAATGACTTGGATGATGGAATTGATGATTTTGTGGCCAGGTTTGCGGACAATACAAAGGTAGATGGAGGGGCAGGTAGTGTTGAGGAATCAGGGAGGCTGCAGAAGGACTGAGACAGATTAATGGAATGGGCAAAGAAGTGGCAGATGGAATATAGTGTCAGGTCATGCACTTTGGTAGGAGGAAAAAAAGTACAGTATAGACTATTTTCTAATTGAGAAATTTTCTAATTTTTGAATCTATAATCTATATTTTCTAATTTTTGAAAATTCAAAAATCCAAGGTGCAAAAGGGACTTGGGAATCCTCATGCAGGATTCCCTTGCAGGTTAAATTGGTGACGGGGAAAGCAAATGAAATGTTGGCATTCATTTTGAGAGGACTGGAATATAAAAGCAAGGATGAGATGCTAAGGCTTTACAAAACACTGGTGAGGCTTCACTTGGAGTATCGTGAGCAGTTTCGGGCCCCTTATCTAAGAAAGGATGAGCTGACATTGGAGAGGATTCAAATGACGCTCACAAAAATTATTCCACAATGAAAGGCTCATCACAAGAGGAGTGTTTGAAAGCTCTGAGCTGTACTCACTGGACTTTAGAAGAATGAGGGAGGATCTGTTGAAACCTATCGAGTGTTGAAAGGCCTTGATAGAATGGCTGTGGAGAGGATGTTTCCTGTGATGGAGGAGTCTAGGCCCAGAGGGGACAGCCTCGTAATAGATCGACATCCATTTAGAACAGAGATGAGGAGGAATTTCTTTGGCCAGAGGGTGATGAATTTGTGGAATTCGTTGCCACAGGTAACTGTGCAGGCCAGGTCATTGGGGTGTATTTAAGGTGGAGGTTGATAGCTTCTTGAATCTGGGAAGAAGGTAAGGGAATGGGTTTGAGACGGAAATGGATTTGCCATGATTAAAGGGCAGAGTAGACTCATTGAGCTGAATGGCCTAATTTTGCTTCTGTTTTATGACCTCATGGTTTTCAACCCTGTCTGGGGTAACATCTCGTCTCTTACACCTATGGGAAGTTACCTGGTCCAGGGCAGCCTCTTTTTAATGTGCTCCTCTGGGATCCAATCTAGTCCATAGGAACTTCTTTTCTAAGCTGCAGGTTTCTGATATTGGCAACTATAGACTAGATTGTTGGTGTACCTTGACTTCTCCACACAGGAGGAACCTTGTACTTTAGCAGCAGGCTCAGTACTTCACTCAAGTATGAGCTGCCGAGAATTTAGGATTGATCAGCTCCATTCCTTTCTCCCATACAATGAACTCAAGGGTTAGCCTTCTCAGTGGAACCTCCAAGTAACTGTCGCCACTGATTAGCCAGACCCTGAAAACTTGCTCTCAATCCTCAATCATAACTTATTTGACTTCTGCAGAAGGAGATCAGCAGGGCCCCTGTCACCACGCTGTTCCGAAGGCTAGAAATGACATTGCTACACAGAATTGACTTGCAGTTATGGATATTGACCAGTTGATACACTGTGTTTGTTCAGATTCCTACTTGCAAGATCAATTGTCATTCACAATGTAGGTGCTCAAAGTCAATAGAAATTACAAGCCAACAACTGATGATACTTTGAAGTTAGTAATTCTCCCTTAGTTGTTGTATCTGGCTTATCTGGCCTCCATGAGCAAAATGTCTCTGGCCCCACTGCATGCAAAGGGAAGCTATCTGCACTCTATCCACAATCTTTCCTTGCCTAGACACATTCTCTTACCTCGCTGTAACTTCAACAGTAGAAAACAAAAAGATGGTATGACCAGGATGGACAATGAATAGGCTGGGAGAATTAACTGGGTTTAACATCAACTTTATTTCGACAATGCCATGTATGTAATTAATTAGAATGTCCAACAGCAGCACAGAGGGTCCCATGCTCATGGTGAAAACCGATGTACGTTTCTTCCTCTATGTCTTCAGTTATTATTGTTTCCTTGTAACTAATGGGAAACTCAGCTAAATCAACACCTAAAGCAAAAGGGCAAGTTGTCTGACAGCCCCTAGTCATTAACCCTAGAGAAGGGTGCACCTCTCCCCCACCCTGTGAAGAATGGGCTCCACTCCGAGCAGCAGCTCAGTACAAACACAAAATAATCTGCAGATGCTGTTGTCAAAGGAACACTCACAATGCACTGGAGGAACTCAGCAAGTCAGTCAGCATCAGTTGAAACGATTAGTCAATGTTTGTAAGCTCAGTACAAACCACAACAGAAAGAGGGCTTGGGTTTTCTCAGGATACAGCTGACCACCACGTGCACATCATCGCATGGGTGTCTGTCTGTGATTCTGGTTGTCTTTCTCTGTGGATATTTTTGCACGTGGGGTTCTGTTTCTGCAAGTGTCTGTCTGATTCTGTAGGTATTTTTGTCTGTGCCTGTGGGTCACTGTGTCTGTGGCTATCTGGGTGTGGGTGTCTGTCTGAGTCTGTGGGTGTTGGTCCAAGTGTGTGGATGGCTGAGTCTGAGGGTGTTTTTGTCTGTGACCATGGGTCACTGTCTGAGTCTGTCTGAGTCCAGGGGTCATAGAGTCTGTGGGTCATAGAGTCTGCAGGTCATAGGGTCTGTGGGTCATAGGGTCTGCGGGTCATAGGGTCTGCGGGTCATAGAGTCTACGGGTCATAGAGTCTGCGGGTCA
Organism: Mobula hypostoma; assembly: GCF_963921235.1. NCBI lineage: Eukaryota > Metazoa > Chordata > Chondrichthyes > Myliobatiformes > Myliobatidae > Mobula > Mobula hypostoma. Next base: position 192,337 of record NC_086110.1, on the reverse strand, counting down.
TAGGGTCTGTGGGTCATAGGGTCTGCAGGTCATAGGGTCTGTGGGTCATAGGGTCTGCGGGTCATAGGGTCTGCGGGTCATAGAGTCTACGGGTCATAGAGTCTGCGGGTCATAGAGTCTGTGGGTCATAGAGTCTGCAGGTCATAGAGTCTGTGGGTCATAGGGTCTGCAGGTCATAGGGTCTGTGGGTCATAGGGTCTGCGGGTCATAGGGTCTGCGGGTCAGAGATTCTGTGGGTCATAGAGTCTGTGGATATCTGTTTGAGACCGTGTCTGTGGCATCAGCTTCTGTTGGAGTGTGTTTATCAGTGTCTACCTGATTGCCTTTTAAGTCCATCATCTCCTGGGTTTCTATTGTCCAAATGATCTGCCAGTGCCTTCGTGGGAAGGCAGGAGGAAGAGAGGGGTAAAGAAATACAGCAGGGGTTATAGGAGAAACAAGGAGCAATGGAAAATGAAGATAGCTTATGGGCACTGGAGATCAGAGTGAGGTTTGAGCAGAAGGAAGTGTGGAGAAGAGTACAGGAGGATTGGGAGATGGATGAAATACATGAGAGATGGGAAGGGACACCCCGGAGGGAGTCAAAGATGAGAGAAAACAAGAGGGGTATGAGAGTGGGATCTGTCAGAGAACCTGGAAAATACAATGTGGCATCAAGTTCCATTCCATGACTATTGAACACAAGAACTGAACCAGTTGGGACAATCTCCCGATCAGGAGGATGTAGGTTCATTGGCTTCAGCTGTAATCCAGCTGATCCTCCCAACCGAAATCTTCGCGGCCACGACCAAGGCTCCCTCCAACGACGGTGGCAGATCACTCCACATTGAAGGCCGTCAGGCCAGACCAAGACACAATGAGGTCGGACAGAGGCAGCTATGTCCAATCCCACAACCGTGTCTGCACAGGGATTGGATCAGGACAGATAGAGCAGGTCACTCCGATCTCCCCTAACTGAGCTCCTGCCACTTGTGTAGGGTCTGTCAGACGTGCTCATCTCAGGTAGACAAATTCTCTTTAATAAATAACACGCGCAAAATAGTCAACAAATATTCCCGGAAGTAATGCATTACAAAATAGACCAAGCTCTCAGCCTCTTGAGGTAGCTGCCTTTTCAGTAAGCGACGGTGTGTGTTTGGTCAGTCGGCAGCTCCTTCCGCTCAGCTTCCCGAAACCTCCCAGTTATTTTCCATCCAGAGTGCACCAAGCAGCTTAAAGGAGAGAGAGCAACAGAACGTTAACCATGACCAAGGCAGGGTGAAATCCAATCTAATATCCCGAACTCTCCCCTTCCATTCTCATACAGCTTTCTCCCTATTGCTCAACACTTGGACGAATTTCACACCCCTCTCCTGAACCACCTTCAATCCAATTCCTCTCCACCTCCCATTCCCTTTGGAACATCATCCAATAATCCCCTCCTTAACTCCGTTTACTGTCTCTCCCCAACCAGTCTAGCCCCCCCTCCCCATCCCCCACCCAGTCTAATCCCCCTCTCCCCATCCCCCACCCAGTCTAATCCCCCTCTCGCCATCCCCCACCCAGTCTAATCCCCACTCCCCCATCCCTACCCAGTGTAATCCCCCTCTCCCCATCCCATACCCAGTCTAATCCCACTCTCCATCCCCCACCCAGTCTAATCCCCTCTCACCGTCCCCACCCAGTCTAATCCCCACTCCCCCATCCCTACCCAGTGTAATCCCCTCTCCCCATCCCATACGCAGTCTAATCCCACTCTCCATCCCCCACCCTGTCTAATCCCCTCTCACCGTCCCCACCCAGTCTAATCCCCTCTCCCCATCCCCCACACTGTCAGTCCCTCCAGCATTCCTGGTGAAAGATTCCCCACAGTTTTGTTTGGGAGAGTCCCAGTGATGTTAATGAGCAGCAACACCCATCACGGGACAGATCCTGCACGTTGTGGTGCTTCTGCCCTTCTGCCTTGAGTTCACCGTCACGGACTCCTACCTGGTATGAGCAATGTAGAGACGGTCTCGGACTGAGTCAGTGCATCGACTTTGACATGTTGGAACACTTTGGCCCTTTCGCTTTGAAGATGTCTGATGGAAAGACAGGTGGAGAGGGGAAGTGAGTGAGAACTCTCACCAGCTGGAGGTTGAGAGACTGACTGTGTGCACCTTGTTCTCAGTTTAACAAACAGTGACTACACGGCTGCAGTCAGCACAAAAATATTGAACGTTAGGGGTGGTCAGTGCAGGGAGAACCCTTCACTGGATCCACTGAGTAGATCATGGGTTGATACTGATAGAGATTGGGGCACTGGGCACCAGTTTTGGAGATATAATTCAAATCTGCTGCAAACCCTGGAATTCTGAAAATGCTGGAAACACTGCGGCCAGACAGCGCCTGTGGAGAAAGAAGCTGAGTCATCATTTCAGACCGAAGGCCCTTACTCAGTCTTCCAGTCCAGAGGAACGATCTCAGCCCAGAACATCGACTATCTATTTCCTTCCACAGGTGCTGCTTGCCCTGCTGAGTTCCTACAGCTTGGTGTGTGTTACTTCAGATTCCAGCATTCCCAGGTTGTATCTCCCTTCCTCAGCTGTAGGCAGAAGCACTTTGTTTAATTTGGCATCACATCCAACGCAGACATCTGGCTCTTTCTTTAGATGCTGCCAGTCAAGAGCTCAGGGTACAGAATTAACCATCAAGTGTCCGGACGGTGGAGACGAACCAGCTGCCAGTGGCAAGGGGATTTCATTGTCCTTTCCCTATGGCAAGGGTGGGATTGTACATGAGTGAGAGAGATGGCGGATTTCTGTGACTGTGTGATTGATGGGGTGGGTGCAAAATGGGCTGAGTACACTTGGGTTGAGAAGGGTCAGTTACATCCCAGTAAAACCAGTAAGTTCCTGAAAAATGTGAAGCTTAATTCTCTGCAGTGGTAGTTGCAATGTGAATTGGGAATGAGAGATACAAGGAGAGGAAAATTAAAGAAAAAAGGATAAAAGAAGGAAACAAGACAGGCAAAGAGAGAGCTACATAAGAAGTCTGGCAACAAACATTAAATACCAATCCAAAAATTGTCCAGATGTATGAGAACAGGTAAAGGAATGTAGGGGAAACTTTGCTATTGGAGTCTAGGAAGAAATTGCTACTGGAGGTTCCACAGAGGAAGAGGAGGTCAAGGTTCTCGGAAGGATGAAGCTTGCTAAAGCAGACGGACTGGAAAGATGAGCTGCTTCTAAAGTGTAGCCTTGACCTTCCTGGTGGAGGCAGATTTAGGAACAAGCTGGAATGGAATTAGCTATATTTCATGGATTTGGAATTAATGTGTGTGGGAATTTTCTTTTTCAGAGGTAAGTGAACCTCTAGAGATTAAGGGGATTTAAGGAGTGCATAACTAAACTTCTGCACAATTGGAGAGTTGAGAGCCATGAGAGACTGACACAGAGGAGGAGCTGAGCTCTGGGGCAGATCGGACATGATCATAATAAATGGTGGGGCAGGGTTGAAAGGCCTTACCCCTTTTGTTATGGACGGGCACACAATGATTAGTGATCAGAATGCAAGCTGCATCTCCATAACTTTGTAGACTTCATTGATGAAGTACCAGAGAGGGCCAGATTGGGAATTGTAGTTGATGCGACTCAGGATGGACTTCCAGAAGGAAAGGTGTGGGGATTTTGGAGAGGGCATGGAAGAAGTTCACGGAAGTGATTCCAGGAATGAGGCACTGTAGAGAGGCTGGAAAAGCTAGTGTCATTCTCCTTGGAGCAGGGGAGTTTGTGAGGGGACCTGATGGGGGCATTAAAAACGGAAGAGATCACAGATGAAGTAGCAAGACTGTCTCAGTGATGGAGAGCCCAAGAGGATGAGGACTCAGAGGACACGGCGGGTACGGGCTACAGAACTGCTGGTGGTGGAAATGTGTGTGGGGCTTCTAAATTACGTGGCTGGGGGATGTGGGAGAAGTTCCATTACAGTGACGGCTAGGCAGCTGAATTAGTAAGTGAACGGCTGTGGAGCGGGAAGTGAGTGGGGCTAATTGGATTGCTCCCACACAGAGATGGAATGAACACATAGGGTGGAGATACTGTGATGGAACTACGCAGCAGAACTGTGATGGAGAGCTAGGGATTCCCAGAGCAGGGGAGGATTCCCACTGTGTCACTTACTGCTTCCATTGTTCCTCGCTCTCCCAAAACTCATAGACGACATAGGTCAATTTGTCCGGTAACCTAACCGCCGTAACACTGTGGGAAGAAACAAGAAGAGAAAAAATATTTCTATCCATCCACAGCATGGCACCAAAAACTCAGATGAAGGGACTGGAATGGGGAGTAAATAAAAGTGGGAATGACCAACGTCGGGAGAGGTCATTCTAGTGACTAATTATAGCAATTAAACTCTGAGGACGGTCAGTGTTAGGAATGGACTGTAATGGGAATGGTCAGTGTGGGATGGGTCTGTATTGGGAATGGTAAGTGTGGGAATGATCTGTAATGGGAATGGTCAGTGTTCGAATGGTTAGTGATGGGAACGGGTGGTGTAGAAATGGTCAGTGTGGGAATAGCCAGTGGGAATGTTCAGTGTTACCTATGGTCAGTGTTGAAATGGCCACTGGAGAATGATGTTTGGGGAATGGGCAATATCGGGAATTGGCAGTGGTGGGAATGGTCAGCGTAGGAATAAACTGGGTGGGGGGGGGAGAATGTAGGAGCATATCTACGGAAAATAGCACCTATGGCAAGCACTGAAATTGCACCCTGTCCAAACATCTGACACTCATCTTTTAGATAACTTTACCATAATATCAGCTCAAAAATACAAGTCAAGCTTGTTAATCTTTTAATTAACAAATTATGGCACCACATGAAAATTATAACTGCACCTTCTTTGCTTTCACTGATGCAAATTTATCTATGATGTGATCAAAGTCAGTTTTTTTCAGTTTCTTCTCTTTCTACACTCAGCAGAACAAGATCACAGAGTCTGCCTTGACCCATGGAGGCTCTCAGATACAAAAGTATTAGTTTTAACTTGCTGAATGATCTCTCACAGCTGGCGATGGAAACTGTGATGGTTAGCATTATCTGAATAGCAATGCGAAGATTGGGGAAGACACTCTCATCTCCATACTGAACAATAAATTCAAGAAGCTCTTCAGGTCTTGATATTTTCATGTTGACCCACCTTGATAGCAACATTTTGCAATCCAAAATTTCTTCATATAGCTGCTGTCCACCAACATCAGAGCTGTACAATTCACCCAAACTTTTGCACTTCTTCTTTAGGTCGTTACTGTCGGCGCCGTAACACAGTCCCTCGACATCGAGAAGGAACCCAAACTTGACGTCAGTGTCATGCAAACGAGTGAACCTTTTGTCCATTTCTCTGTGAAGATGGTCGAGTGTTCCCTTCATGACTCTTTCCACTTCCTCCTTAGCTGTTAACCCAGCGTCTCTCGAGTTCTCATCAGCCGTTCATTTCTTCCATCTCTGACGTCTTTCAACTTCAATATTCCAATCTTGACAGAGACCGACTCCTCCTTCTAATGACTCACTGACCAACACTTCTCTTTTATCATAAAAATGATCTTGGAGGGCTTTCAAATCCAGGGCAGCATCGTGGAAGTTCATGCTAGGATCCTGCAGCCTCCTTTGAATACGGTCAACGCAAATGAGTACTTTGTTCCAAAATCCTAGCAAAATCAGAAAATCGTAACTCAACATGCGGTTGTACAGCTGCCTTGTGTCACTTTTTGTTTCACTGGTCTTGTTTTCATTGTCTATCATGTCCTGGAGAACTTGAAGTATCTCCTCAAGGTACTTGTTGACGGGCTTCACTGCTTCTGTCCTTGCACTCCACCTGGTTTCGGACTCTGACTTAACAACCACAGGCACGGCGTTTTTGAGTTTTTCCCAGCGCTGTGTTGAACATGAGAAAAACACGAAGAGAGCTTTGATGGTTCCAAAAAACGTGACCATCATTGTATCCTGCTTGGCTGCATGTACACCCATCATGTTGAGTTAGTGATTGTCGCAATTCACAAACACTGCCAGGTTGTTTTTCTCACTTATTCTTTGGTGAACACCACTTCTGTGTCGAGCCATCACAGCAGCGTTGTCATAGCACTGTGACTGACAATCTTGTAGCTCCATTTCGTCCTTCTCTAGCTGTTTCAAGACATCTTCAACCAAGCTCTCAGCATCCTTCTGGTTTATCTGGATAAAACCAAGGAAGGACTCTCTAACGCGGACTGTTTTCCTCTCAAAATCAACTTCCGTATACCTCACTACTCTGACATCTGCTCACGGTGTGCCTGATCTGGAGTCGAGTTGTACATGAGGCCATAGTACTTGGCTTTACGAATGCTTCTCAGTAAACCCTGGTGAACAGTGGATGCCATCATGGGGATGAATTCGTTCTGGACACCCAGTGAAAGATAAGACGTGGATCCAGGATGACTTTCCAAATGAGTGAGGTGTTCTTTTATGACAGGGTCAAAGATGGCCAGTAGTTTCAGTAAGCCAAGGAAATTTCCCACATTGGAGTCATTGTCCAGCTGAAGTGACTCTGTGTCCTTGCAAAGCCAGGTTCTGAGTCACAAGGAATTTTGTGCAGTGAAGGATTCTCGTCAAGATATCACACCTCTTCTGCTTTTCCTTCTCAATCTGTGACTGAAATACCGCGTCAATAACTCCTGTTTCCAGCTAAATTTCTTTCCATTTCTTTCCACTGTGTGAAGCATTCCCAATTATTCTTGGCATTTTCATGAACACTAATCCTTTCAGGTGCTTTCCACTGGTTGAATCCACTTTCCTGCTCCAATGATGCAATTATGCAGAAAGTTTGAAGTTAATAACTCATCTCCTTCTACCTTAGGCCACAAACTTATCAATCACCCCGATGAGTTACTCACTTCAAACTTTCTGCATAATCACTGAAAGAGTTGAACTGCATGTGTATGTAACGAGAGCTGTATAACTCATCTCCTTCTACCTTAGGCCCGAACATATCAATCACCCCTGCTCTGGACACTTTCTGGAGGTCCAAGATCCATATGCTCCATGACTGCTGGACTAAGTGTGTAAATGTAGGAGGGGACTATGTTGAAAAACAAATGTGCTAGTTTTTCTAAAATTGATTCCTTCTACCTTAGGCCACAAACTTATCAATCACCCCTCGTACTTCGAACCCAGATTTATTCTTTCTGTTCTCAACGCGTGAGGCAGAATTGCTTCTCCAGTATCCCTGTCGAACTTCAGAAGTCCAGTGTCACGCTGTTCAATCACTTCTGGTATGACAATTCGAGGCTCTTTGACACCATCCAGTTCACTAGGTTCAGTGTTGTCAGGTTCAATCTCGTCAGGTAAAATCTCGTCAATAAACTCAACATCATCACCACCAGTATCGTCTTCCCCTCCTGTCATGTCCACGTTCTCTGTGGCAGCCTCACTCTTAATCTCGTCATACTCGGATTTATCTGACTTGACTTTTTCCTCGGCTTGTGACGCATTTGTACTTGATCCACCTTCGGATTCTAACAAACTTGTAGCAGGTGCAGGCGACTCCATGGAACGTATCAAACTATTTGTTCCGGGCTTTTCAAAGAAGGGCATGAAGAACTTGCTCGACTTCTTGGCTTCCTCCACCTCCAACTTTCGTCTCTTCCGTCCTTCAGCTCCACTTTCCTTCTTCTTCATGAAGAAACGTTTCATGGTCTTACACAATGCTCTGAAATAAGGCCATCCTAGTGCTTCTCACCCATGATAATCAAAGACAGATCATACATCTGAAGAAAATTCTTCTTTCACTATCTGAGGATGGCTTGTCTGACTTTAATAGAAACTGCTCAGTGATGCCCCCTTCAAGTGGCGCCCAGGGCACGTGCCATACCTTAGATACGCCACTGGGGGAATGGTCAATGGGGAATGATGTTTGGGGAATGGTCAATGTTAGAAATTATCAGTGTTGGGAATGGTCAGCGGGGAAATGGTCAGTAGGGAATGATGTTTGGAGAATGGGCAGTGTTAAGATATGGTCAGTGTTGGGAATGGTCAGTGTGGGAATGGTGTTTGGAATAGTCTGTGGTGAATGGACAGTGGTCAATAGACAGTGGTGAGTGGTCTGTGGTGAATGGTCAGTGGTGAATGGACAGTGGTGAGTGGTCAGTGGTGAGTGGTCTGTGATGAATGGTCAGTGGTGAATGGTCAGTGGTGAGTGGTCAGTGGTGAGTGGTCAGTGGTGAATGGACAGTGGGGAATGGTCAGCAGTGAGTGGTCAGTGGTGAGTGGTTGGTGGTGAATGGACAGTGGTGAGTGGTGAGTGGTCTGTGGTGAATGGTCTGAGGTGAATGGTCTGTGGTGAGTGGTCAGTGGTGAGTGGTGAGTGGTGAGTGGTCAGTGGTGAGTGGTCAGTGGTGAATGGTCTGTAGTGAGTAGTCAGTGGTGAGTGGTCAGTGGTGAATGGTCTGTGGTGAGTGGTCTGTGGTGAGTGGTCAGTGGTGAGTGGTCTGTGGTGAATGGTCATTGGTGAGTGGTCAGTGGTGAGTGGTCAGTGGTGAATGGACAGTGGGGAATGGTCAGCAGTGAGTGGTCAGTGGGGAATGGACAGTGGGGAATGGTCAGCAGTGAGTGGTCAGTGGGGAATGGACAGTGGGGAATGGTCAGCAGTGAGTGGTCAGTGGGTAATGGACAGTGGTAGGATAGTAAGCATTTCCTCTGTTGTACTTCCCGTTTTTGGATATCCCACCCAACCAGGAAATGCTAATCTGCTCTGTTTACACTGGCCTGTACTTTCTCCATTGATACTGAGCTGTTGTTGTCTAACATCCATAGGCGTTGAGCAGAGTGTAATGGCCCTGAGTGAGTGGACTCACTGGAAGCAGTCTCTCTGTGTCGACACATCCTTCAGATACTGCTTCAGAGAGTTACCAAACTCTGCCAGGTGCTTCTGCCCAATGGTCATATGCTGGCGTACAAGGAAGAGATGCTGCAGAGAGAGAGAGGAAATATAGAAGCAACATCAACAGAATGAGCAGGTGGTTAAAGTGCTGAAAGTCAGTGAAGTAAGGCCATTGGTTATTACATTCCACCACCGACACTGTTTGTACTATCTATAGTATGCACTGTAGCAGCTCAGTGAGACTCCTTAGACAACACCTTCCAAATCCACCACCTCTTATATTGAATTATTTATTTGTTTGTTTGTTTTTTTTATTTATTTGCACAGCACAGAGTAGGCCCTTCGAGTTGTGCCGTCCTATAGCCCCTGACAAACTTGTTTTAATGCTAATCTAATCATGGGACAATTTACAATGACCAATTAACCTATCTAGTACATCTTTGGACTGTGGGAGGAAACCAGAGGACCCGGAAAAATCCATGCGTTCCTCCAGGAGGATGTATAGAGGTTATTTATAGAGGATGCCAGGGCTGATCTCCAAAGTCCAATGTCCCGAGCTGTAATAGAGTTAAGTTAATCGCTATGCTACTGTGGCACATCCACCAACTGGAAGGACAGGGGCAGCAAAACCATAGGGAACATCTCCAGCTCGACGTTGCTCTCCAAGTCACACACCATCCTGACTTGATATTGCATTGCTGTCCAAGGCAAAATCATGGAAAGCACTTTGACAATATTGCTACACCGATAGGTCCCTCTCCAATGCAATGACCCATGTCAATTCTGTCCATCCTGTTCATCTTCACTGTGCATTTCTTCAAGAATGTTTATAGTCACAGGTTCCTGCCTCTTTGGCCATTACCCGTTCTCATATCTACCTCCTCGCAGAGCAGGAGATTGAGCATCTTGATGACCAGACGCCGTTGCCACTGCTATCAGACTCCTGATCTAACCTCCTCTTTCTCATCTCCATCCCAGCATTGCTGTCGGGTTCTCAGACTCCGAGCTTTACCCCTCTCACCTATTCCATTATTGCCTGTAGCGTTTTTTGCCTACTTCAGCATGCACTAAACCTCTTCTCAATTTTGTTGGTTGGTGCCTTCACTGTGTGTATTGTACTTATTTTGATCACGTCCACTGTTTATTCTGTGAGCTTCAACCGAACAAGTAACGCTTTGGCATGTAGGACAATAAGCACATTTAAATCTGAATGTAACCTTAAGGTGCTTCCCAACCCAGAGCTTATAAAATCCTGGAAATCACTTTGGTGACCTCAGTACACAAAACAAGACACTCTGCAATGCATAACCGCATAACCCCATGCATCATTTAAGGTGCATGTGCTGATAATACACCATTTAACACGTCACCCGTGGTGTCATCCCAAACACTGTCTGGTACATAATACATTCCATTACTCCATCCAGACCCTGATCACGCTTTGGGGGCTGTGCGAACAATCACAGGAAACATGTCTGTATTAAGATGTACTGGCCACCAGCAGTGGTATAAGGAAGCTTGGAATCAATGGTTTGGAGTCATTGTGTGAGTTAGCACCTCCTCATCACTTTGAGTGAGTGGATCACATAGCAGCATTTTATATTTACCATGGTAACAGTCGGACCAGGAGTCAGACCTCTGACTGGTCCCATCCCGTCCATGCTGACCCACTCTTCTGCCAAAGGCCACTTACCTGCACCCAGATCATATCCCTACAGCCACTGCCATCCATGTACCTATCCAAAAGCAGAATTTGACGTTTCTGGTCCGCCCCATTCAGGGAGACAGAGTGGATCTGGGATTGACCATCCACATGCTGGGATCCACCCGGACTCGCACAGTGATCTGAGAACCAGGCAGTGCTCTTCCCCAGAACTGATGAGTTGCATGGGAAATCTGATTGCAACGTGTCCTTTGAGAGAGGTGGTCCACTCACCGAGCAGGTCATGTTCTCATTGTCCATCACCTTCTGCTGCAGGTCGAGCCAGACTGTCTGAAAACAGAGATAAGGACATGAGCAGGGACCATTCTATGCCACTTCCAGCAGGGGGCAGTCTCTATACACCCCTCTACCACACCCAGGGGTAACAGAGGGCAGTAAGGGGGACAAGGAAGCAGCAACACTCCTTAAACAATCACCACCCCTCCCAGGGGTAATACAAGTCAGTGAAGGCACAGAATGACATGGGACTTTCTCTACCCTTCCATCCTGTCCATTGGGCACCATGAGAAGGACCTTCCTATCCTCCTTCTACCCCTTCCAAGTGCAAGACTGGGCAGTATGTGTGGGGCAAGCTGTTCGGGCCCCCAAGAGGACCACAACCTTGTCATAGAGTTTGGAGACTTGCATGCCTCAATGACCTGGAGAGCTCTGCCGGCTGGAGTCGGGGCTTTTTGCCCTGACTCTGAGTAGGGTCACCCATGCCGAGCAGGTCAAAGGATAGAGGCCAGACTAAGAGTGGTCCACCCATCCTCCAGGTTTAGGGGTTCACCTCAGGGCTAGCACCCTGACTGGTCAAGCAAAAGTGTTACCGAACAGCAATGTAAGATTTGTAAATAATGGTGAAATTCAAGAAAACTCTGTTGTAAAGAGCAGTCGGAAACAACCAAAGGCCAAAATCTATTTAACGTTTTAGCTTCATATCTGGAAACAAAACATTGGTCTTGGATGAACTGTGTTGCTTTGGCTTATGGTTTTCAGTAATTTTACTATTCAATATTGTCAATAAATTTTCATGCTGTAAATAGCATTAATTAAAATCAATTTACAACCTTCATTTAAAGTAAATCTACCGAGCCTACCGTTAGAAAAATTAAATCCCATTTGGCTTAAGCCAGCAACTTAACAGAAATTTATTATGTCTGCCTTACGAGTTTTAAAAAATTATGAAAGAGAAAGAAAGATTAATTTCAAGAAAGGCAAGCTAAGCTTAATTACCTGTTTCTTTTTCCAAGAAAGGCTGGCTAAAAGTTCATTCTCTACTCAAAAGAGTATTGACAATTATTTTTGGATTATTATATCTACAGCTTACTGATCACACGAATGTACCATGAGCTGTAGATATAATTATTTTTACGCAGGGGTTCCCTGAGACCTGAAAATTATTTCAAGGGTTCCTCCAGGGCAAAAAGGTTGAGAAAGGCTGCTCTAGGGTAATGTAATTGGCAAAAACGTAGAGGACACCACAATTGGGTTGGGGTTTAAGAGGCTAGGTGTGGCACGTGGCCAAGTGGTTAGGGTGTTGGGCTCACGATCTGAAGGTCGTGGGTTCGAGTCTCGACCAAGGCAGCTGAGCAAGGCACTTACACTTGTCTTTGAGCAAGGCACTTAACCACAAACTGCTCCAGTCCACCCAGCTGAAAATGGGTACCGGCAAATGCTGGGGGTTAACCTCAAGATAGACCTATCCGGGGCTGGGGGGGGGGGGAGTCTCGTACTCTCAGTCGCTTCACGCCACAGAAACCGGCATAAGCACCGGCCTGATGGGCCACAAGGCTCGGGACAGACTTTAACTTTAAGAGGGACAACCCACCCAGCCAACACACTTTTCGTCCCTCTTCCTGAGAAGGCTCAGGAGCTTGAAGACTCGTACGGCCAGATTTGGGAACAGCTTCTTTCCAACTGTGATAAGACTGCTGAACGGATCCTGACCTGGATCTGGGCCGTACCCTCCAAATATCCAGACCTGCCTCTCGGTTTTTTGGAACTACCTTACTTCCCATTTTTCTATTTTCTATTTATGACTTATAATTTAAATTTTTAATATTTACTATTTTTTACTATTTTTAATATTTGTAATATTTAATATTTGTAATCCAGAGAGTGGGAAGCGAGAATCAAATATCGCTGTGATGATTGTATGTTCTGGTATCAATTGTTTGGCAACAATAAAGTATAAAGTATATAGTCTGATGAGATGAGATAATTACATAAACAAATTTTATTGTGTTTTGTGCTCAGTTTGTTGGTGTTCAAAAAATGAGTTGCTACTTTTTTTTAAAACATAAAACGCCTCCACCATTTTATTTGCGAAAACCTACATTGGTGACCCAATGTTCTACGACTGTTCAAGAGTTATTGAACACGTTGGCCAACACAATCACTTAGAAACTGCCGGAGTTTTGGGACCAAAATGCTGTTGCTTGGTTTGAACAAGTTGAGGGCCAACTTGTGCTGTGAGAAACCTCTGCTGACAGCACCAAATATTTCTGTGGTAACATCGTTCAGTAACTCGATGGCTGTGAGAGTGGTGAGTCTGCCTGAACACGATGACACTGACTGCTGAAAACTCACCTTTTACAGACTTTTGGATGATCAGGGTGTGAGTGCACAAGGCGGGTGCCGGGCAGTGCCCGGCCTGTGTTTTCATCACGCTCGCCGTGTTACGAGTGCTAGTAAGTGCCGACCACCCTGCAGTGCCGACAGTGCCAGCGCACTGGGAGATCAGAGGTCTGTAGACACCATGGTTCCAGCTACCAGGTTCGTCTACTGTTCATTATAGACACCCTTACGGGCGACACTTCCTGTGTGACACGGATGCTCAAGTGAATGTGCTGCCGGTACTGCCTATCGATGAGAAGGCAAGGAGCAATGAAACCACACTGGAGGCTGCCAACAGCAGCAGGGTCTACACTTGTTGGGCAACGTTACCTATGAGACTTCACCCCGGCTGAAGTGGCTAGACCTCTGCTCGGTCCAGATGTCTTGTGTACCCAAGGACTGATTGGCGATTGTGGATGTCAAGGACTTTGAGTTGTTACACTGCTTCCCCAGTAAGTTCCCTACAACAACTTCAAGCACATGCACCAACACATGTGAGATTACTTGACTTCTGGCTGAATTCCCAAACCTCACCAAGCCCACATTGTCCACTACAGTCACAAAACATTGTGTTGAGCACCACATTCCTACAAATGGCCTGCCCCCATGCCCGCATGTGTAGACTGAACCCAGAAAAGCTGGCAGCCGTGGAAGTCAAGTTTGCTAACATGGAAAGACTTGGAACTGTACACTGGTCGAAAAGCCCCTGGGCTTCGCCCCTTCGTATGGTTCCTAAGTCCAATGGCGGTTGCCGCCCATATAGTGAATACTGACGTGTTAGAAAGGCCACCACTCATGATCTTTACCCAGTCCCACATATCCAGGACTTCTCGGCATGTTTAGCCAGAAAATTAATTTTTCCCAAAGTCAATCTACAATAGCTAGGGGCTACTATCAGGTGCTTGTGTGCTGGAAGGACATTCCCAAGATGGCTGTGATAACTCCATTTTGCCTCTAAGTTTCTGTGCATGCCGTTTGGGCTGATGGATTCTGTATTAAAAGACATAGCTTTTCTTTTTGTTTACTTGGATGACATACTTGTCGCCAATATATCCAAATGTGAACGTGTATCTCATCTCAGTACACTTTTCGAGTTCTTAAGCAAACACAGCTTTGCTAAATGCCAGTTTGGGTTGTCAACCATTGATTTTCTCGGCCATCACATCTCTTCCGAAGATACAAAACACCTCCCATCAAGTATGGTGCCTATTATGAATTTCCCACCATGCTGCACTCCAAAAAGTCACAGGAGTTATCAGGCATGGTAAATTTCTATCATCGATTCATTCTGCGAGCTACTGACCTATGCTACTACTGTGCTTAAAGGCAATGTCTCTAATGATGTGCTTGACTGGTTGGCAGACATGACCAGGGCATTTAATGATAGCAAACAAACTCTTTCTAAAGTGCTTAATGGCACACTCACTCCCCAACACACCCATAGCCATTACTACTGATGCTTCAGACTACACTGTGGGTGCTGTGCACAGACGAACAGACTACGCTGTGGGTGCTGTGCACAGACGAACAGACTACGCTGTGGGTGCTGTGCACAGACGAACAGACTACGCTGAGGGTGCTGTGCACAATCAGTTGGTCGAAGATGTGTAGCAGCCACTCTCTTACTTCAGCCGATAACACCATTCCTGCTAAAGAAATTACAGCGCGTTTGACCATGAGCTTCAGTAGTCTTCTAGAGGGTCACTATTTCACAATGTTTGTTGACCACAAAGCCCTTGTGCACACAATAATGTAAATATCAGATCTTTGGTCTGCACGGCAGCAATGTCACCTGGCCTACATATCAGCGTTCACAAATGATATTCGACACATCAAGGGGAAATATGATGCCGTGGCCGATTGCCTCTCACAGCCAGCCGCTGAGACCGTACACATCGGGGTTGACTATACCAGCACGGCAGCTGACCAAGCTACTGGCCCAGAGATCCTGGCTTATAGAACGGCAGTCACGGGTCTGTGGTTGGCTGACGTTAAGTTCGGTGAAGCTGGTGTTTCTCTCCTCTGCAATGTCTCAACCGGTTGTCCTCTCCCCATTGGAGGTGGACAGTTTTTGACTCCATACATGGCCTCTCACATCCGGGCTGGGAGATCTCACAGAAACTGGTTGTGTGGCACAGCCTTTGAAAGGACATGCATGATTGGACTGCAGCTTGTGTGGAGGGCCAGCAGGAAGAAAATTTTCCATCGTGCTCAGGCGCCATTGGCACCTTTTGAGGTCCCTGAGTGACGGTTTGACCACGTCAATGTGGACCTTGTTGGTCCTCTTACCCCCTCCCATGGTTTCACGCACCTCCTCACCATGGTGGACAATACCACCAGATGGCTAGAGTCCATCTCTCCAGCATCAACGCTGGCCTCAGGCGTTCATCAGTAACTGAGTTGCCTGGCTTGCCACCCCATCTGATATTTCCTCTGACCATGGTCCCCAATTCATATCAGACCTCTGGCCTGTGATGTCCCAGAGTCTCAGCATTAGGTTACATCGCACCACGGCGTATCACCCGCAGTCCAATGGCCTATGCGAGGGGTTCCTCCGCTCCTTAAAGGCTGCTGTAATGGCTTCCCTGACCGATAAGAGTTGGCATGATCGTCTCCCATTGGTCCTGCAGGGGCTTCAAAAGAGGACCCACGGTCATCCGTGACAAAGCTGGTATACGGGCAGCTGTTATGAGTGTCAGGTAATTTCATTCCTGATGCCACAACTGCCTTGTTGGCCTCTCAGCAGCGTTCCACCCTCCTCAGTAAATTCAATTCCTATTCCGACCTCCCATCATGGCACACAACATTCTTGAGTTCTCGTTGTCCTACATTCCACCTTGTTTGTTTTCGTCCACCATGATGCACACTGACATCCACTTTATGATGGCCTGTTCCGCGCTTTGGACCGGAGAGAAAAGATTTTTGCTGTAAATAAGTGGGGTGAACCTGAATGATTTTGGTAGATCACCCTAAACCAGCTCACTAGGATTTGGAGAGTTTGACCATGAGTGTGTCAACACACCTCTGGATGACCAGAGGTACCTGCTGTCCCTTCACCCATGGAACACAGGACCTGAGCCAGGCGGCTTGTCCAAGCTCTGGACCGGCTCACAACGCCAGTTTTTGTGAATTCCAGTGGCGATGACTGAGCTGTGGAAATGTACAGAATTCACAACCACCGACATTGGGTTGGGGTTCACTTGTGCACTCGCATCAGGGTGTCAGGAGTGAATCAGGGGTTAATTGTCACTAATCAGCTCCACTCTGAAAAGAACTGACCTTTGGCACCACCATACCTTCCTGGAGTTGGCTGGCTGTGAAGCCTGCGTTCGGCAGAGACCCAGGAGTAGTCTGTGCCCATGGAAGTGAGGAGGTATTTACTTCACAACTCTTACCGGGATGGGGACTCTCTCCTCACCACAAGGGACTCTGTGCAGCATTGAGCTCAGTTTCCAGCTGTGTCCTTTACGGGGTTAGCATTAGACCAGTTCGAGACACCAGGACGAACGCTCCTCTCCAAATATAGCTCCAGTCAGGTGGATGCAGGGACACCCGTACAGCCTGGGGAGATACTGGTGGGGGAAAATGTGCCGCAGGGTTTGGTGGGGAAATTCTGGACAGAGACTGGTTGGGGGAGACACTGGTCAGGGAATGGTGGCGGAGACCCTGGGCAGAGACTGTTAGGTGTGGGAGACCCTGGACAAAACTGGTGGGGGGAGATCAGGGCAGGAACTGGTGAGGCAAGTTCCTTAGCAGTGACTGTTTCATAGTCATAGTCATGGTCATACTTTATTGATCCCAAGGGAAATTGAGTTTCGTTACAGTTGCACCAACCAAGAATAGAGTATAAATATAGCAATATAAACCCATAAATAATTAAATAATAATATGTAAATTATGCCAGGAAATAAGTCCAGGACCAGCCTAATGGCTCAGGGTGTCTGACCTTCCAAGGGAGGAGTTGTAAAGTTTGATGGCCACAGGCAGGAATGACTTCCTATGACGCTCAGTTTTGCATCTCGGTGGAATGAGTCTCTGGCTGAATGTACTCCTGTGCCCACCCAGTACATTATGTAGTGGATGGGAGACGTTGTCCAAGATGGCATGCAACTTGGACAGCATCCTTTTTTCAGACACCACCGTGAGAGAGTCCAGTTCCATCCCCAGAACATCACTAGCCTTACAAATGAGTTACATGGGGGAGATCAGAGCAGAAACTGGTGAGGCAAGTTCTTTGGCAGTGACTGTTACGTGGGGGCGATCAGGGCAGGAACTAGTGAGTGTGGGGAGCCACACTGGTTGGTGGGGGTTGAGGCTCTGTCCAAGGTTTCTAGCCTTTGAAGACTGTACTCAACAGAGACCCAGGAGCAGCCTACACATGTGGAACTGAAAGAATGTTTGGTCCACAACCCTTACTGGTATTTTGATACTTCCAAAACTCCTCCCCTGGAACACCCCACTAAACCCCACGGTTAGGGAGTGGGCTAGCGTCAACCTGGGTAGACAGTAGACGGCAAGTCTGGTTGTCCCAATACTGCCCTCACCTTATCCTCCAGGCGGCCAATTAATTCAGCCAGTCTGTTGATCTGTAGCTCCAGACTGTCTCCTCTGCTGGCTGTTACTGCATGGGGGACAGAGACAAAACTCATTACGAGCTTCCCTTCTACAAATAAACAACAGATTAGTTCAAATTGACATAAGGCAGATGCACATTAGATACATTTAAATAGGTAAGACACAAAAAGATCACATTCCAATGCAGGCAACTGGGATTAATGTTGGTCGGCAGAAAAGGTCAGTATGGACATAGCGAGTGAAAGGGACTCAATGAGGATCAGAAACAGGTTGCTCAGCTCCTTGGGTCTGCTCTCCCATCCAATAAGATCAAGGCTGAACTGTCCTGGCCCTGAAATCCCTCTCCTGCACCCTTCCAAGATTTCCTGACTGCTTTTTGGTTCCACTACCTGTCAATCTCCACCCTGAATATCTTGAATGACTCTGCCATAATGGATGATGAGCTACCCTCTACACTAGCCCATCACACGTTCGCAGGGCTGAATGGCACGGGACACAAAAGAATTAGATGTAAGGTCACTGATCCGTAACGCTGGCTCTCGCTCCACAGATGCTGCCTGACCTGATGAGCCCCTCCAGAACAGTATGTCTTCTGTGCTGACACCCCAAATTTCCTTCCACCTAGTCCAATCAAACTAGGTTCAAAAGCAGAGCCCCACACCGTCCCATCAGAGCCTTCTGACACTTGTGACACTTGTTCTGCCTCTACACCATCCCCTCAACTATTTCCTCGATATGAATGTCAAATTAAACATAAGCCCAATTAATTGGCAGAGAAAGACAAAATAATTCTCTTCTGTCAAACTGAGACTCACAGAGCTGAAAGTCTCATTAAATATTCCAATCACTGTGTTGAAATTCTTTGATGACCCTATTTATTAGGGTCCATAAGCTAAACTGGTGCAAAAGGTTAAGGCAGGTGGGATTCAAGGCCAGCTAATTGGATCCAAAGTTGGCTTGGAGAGAGAAAGCAGAGGGTGGTGGTGGAAGAACGTCTCACAGATCGGAAGTCTATGACTATTAATATAATATTGGAATTGGCAAGGTCTCTTGTTATTTGTGATATATATTAACAATGTGAATGCAGAAGGGATGATTAGTGCCTCTCTGAATGACATGAAAATTGGAGGTCAAGTCACTTTTTATTGTCATTTTGACCATAACTGCTGGTACAGTACACAGTAAAAATGAGACAACGTTTTTCAGGACCATGGTGCTACAGGAACAATACAAAAACTACACTGAACTACATAAAACAACACAAACTACACTATACTACAGACCTACCCAGGACTGCATAAAGTGCACAAAACAGTGCAGGCATTACAATAAATAATAAACAAGACAATAGGCACAGTAGAGGGCAGTAGGTTGGTGTCAGTCCAGGCTCTGGGTATTGAGGAGTCTGATGGCTTGGGGGAAGAAACTGTTACATAGTCTGGTCGTGAGAGCCCAAATGCTTCGGTGCCTTTTGCCAGATGGCAGGAGGGAGAAGAGTTTGTGTGAGGGGAGCATGGGGATCCTTCGTAATGCTGTTTGCTTTACGGATGCAGTGTGTGGTGTAAATGTCTGTAATGGTGGGAAGAGAGATCCCGATGATCTTCTCAGCTGACCTCACTATCCACTGCAGGGTCTTGCGATCCGAGATGGTGCAATTTCCGAACCAGGCAGTGATGCAGCTGCTCAGGATGCTCTCAATACAACCTCTGTAGAATGTGGTGAGGGTGGGGGTGGGAGATAGACTTTTCTCAGCCTTCGCAGAAAGTAGAGACACTGCTGGGCTTTCTTTGCTATGGAGCTGGTGTTGAGGGACCAGGTGAGATTCTCCGCCAGGTGAACACCAAGAAATTTGGTGATCTTAACGATCTCTACAGAGGTAGGTGTTATAGGTAGTGAGGAAAGTTATCTAAGGCTACAGCAGGATATAGATCAGATGGGCAGTTGGGCAAAACCTTGGCAGAGGAATGTAATCCTGACAAGCACAAGGTGATGCATTTTAGGAGGTCACACAGGGCCAAGGCTTATTGTCATAGAAAAGTACAGCAGAGAAACAGGGCATAGAGTAGATGGTGGGATACTGAGTAATGTCGTTGAACAGAGGAATCTTGGGGTCCAAATCCATAGTTCCCCAAAAGTGGCTACATGGATTGATAGTGCTTAATAAGGCATGTGGCATGCTGGCGTTCATTGGTCTGGGTTGTTATGTTGAACCTTACAAAACACTGGTTAGGCTTCATTGAGAATTGTGCATAGTTCTAGTCACCATACCATCAGAAGGGAACATAGTTAGACCATAAGACCATAAAATGTAGGAGCAGAATTAGACCATTTGGCTGATACAATTTTCCTCTCAGCTGCAATCTCCTGCCTTCTCCCCATATCCCTTCTTGCCTTGACTAATCAAGTATCTATGAACCTCTGCCTTAAATATACATAAAGACTTGGCCTCCACAGCTGCCTGTGGCAAAGAATTCCACAGATTTGCCATTCTCTGGCTAAACAAATTCCTCTTCATCTCAATTCTAAAATGACACTCCTCTATTCTGAGGCTGTGTCCTCTGGTCTTAGACTCTCCCACCATAGGAACTATTCTCTCCACATCCACTTTCATAGGTTTCAATGAGATCATCCCTCAGTCTTCTGAATTCTAGTAAATACAGGCCCAGAGCCAGCAAACGTTCTTCATATTAGATTAGATTAGATTAGATTCAACTTCATTGTCATTGTGCCAAGTACAGATACAAAGCCAATGAAATGCAGTTAGCATCTGACCAGAAATGCAAAGAATAGTGTTATTTACAAAATAACTGTGAATAAAAAGTAAGTGCTACAGCACACAAATATAAAAGTACTGAGACAGTACAATATGGGTGCAATACTGCTTAGCGCTGTGATGTGAGGTTCAGCAGGGTCACAGCTTCAGGGAAGAAGCTCTTCCTGTGCCTGCTGGTGTGGGAGCGGAGGCTCCTGTAGCACCTACCGGATGGATGGGTAAGCTATTTAATATGACAAGCAATTTAATCCTGGAATCATTTTCATGAGCCTCCTTTGAAGCCTTTCCAGTTTCAGCACATCCTTTCTAAGATCAGGAGCCCAAGCCTGCTCATGATACTCCAAGTGAGGCCTCACCAGTGCTTTATAATGTTTCAACATTACATCCTTGCTTTTATATCCTAGTCATCTTAAAATGAATGCAAACATTGCATTTGTCTTCCTCGCCACAGACTCAACTACAAATTAACATTTAGGGAATCCTGCACAAGGACTCCCAAGTCCCTTTTTGACTCAGTTTTTTGTATGTTCTCTCTATTTAGAAAATAGTCAGCACTTCCATTTCTTCTACCAAAGTGCATGACCATACACTTCCCGACACTGTATTCCATCTGCCATTTCTTTACCCATTCTCCTAATCTGTATGAGTGCTTATGTAACCTCTCTACTTCCTCAAAGCTACCTACCCCTCCACCTATCTTCACGTTGTCTGCAAACCGTGCAACAAAGCTATTAATTCCATAATGAAGTTCATTGATATATAATGAAAAAAGAATCGGTCTCAACACAGTTGTGCTGCAGAGAGTGCTGGGGAGTACTTTAGTTACGGGGAGAGAGCAGATAGGCTGGGCTTGCTTTTCCTCGAGTAAAGGAGCCTGACACTATATAAGAAGCTTAAATAGGTTAGATAGACAAAGTCTCATTCTCTTGCTAGGCTTATCAAAAAACAAGAGAGCATAGGTTTCTGGAGAGAGCAGATGTAAAGGAGATTTGAGGGGTCAGTTTTTCTTACACAGAGAGCAATTGATATCTGGAACACACTGCCAGATGAGGTAGTGGATTCAGATGCGATCATTTTGTTCAAGAGGCATTTAGTCAAGCATTACAATGAGCAAGGCGTAGAAGGATACAGTCTTCATATGAGCAATGGGATTAGTGTAGGTGGTTAAAAAAGTTGGCATGGATGAGATGAGCTAAGGAGCCATTTCTGTTCTGTATGATTGTGTCAATCTGTGAGGTCTACAACTCTCTGCACCTTCCTATGGTCTAGTTCACAGTCAGATAAGGGTTAAGGTTGGGGTGAGGTGGGAGAGGGGAACAGTGCCTGAGATTGGGATGGGTTCAGAGTGGAACAGCAGGCCAGTATTTGGAGGCTGTGGCCATAGTGAAGAGGTGACAGATGGTGGGAGGGAATTACAAGAAAATGTAAACCCCTAACGTCCACCATCATGAAAGAGAAAGGCTGTAGGTGCAGGAGGATACCACCGCCTGCAGGTTCCCCTCAACACAAACCCCTTTCAGACTGGGAAATATTAAGCCATAAAACCAAGGTTAGGCCATTTGGCCCATTGTGTCTGTTTTGCCATTTGGTCATGCCTGGTTTCTTTTCCCCCTCCCTCTCCCATTCTTCTTGCTTCTTCTCATATCCTTTGACACACTTCAACATTTAGGGAATCCTGCACTTGGACTCCCAAGTCCCTTTGTATTTCTGATTTCTGAATTTGCTCCTCTTTTAGAAAATAGTCTACACATTTATTGCTTCTACCAAAGCGCATAACCATACACTTTCCCACACTGTATCCCATCTGTCACTTCTTTCCTATTCTCCTAACCTGTCCAAATCTGTCTGCGGATGACATGCCTTCTCAAATCTGCCTGCTTCTCCCTCTACTTTTGTATTGATTGCACAGCTGGTCACAAAGCCATCAATTCCACCATCCAGATCATTACTTATAGTAACAGACGGGGCACTGCTTGACAGACAGAAGTGGTGCACTCTCAACAGAGCGAGAGCGGGAGTTTGTAGGACGGGAGACAATATGGCGAAGTGGGGTTTAAAGACCAGCGAATCCTGTGAGTGTGGCGAAAGGGTGCAGAACATTGAACACGTTCTGCGCAACTGCCCACTCTCACCTGATTTAGCTGACACTGACCTGCTCAACATCAACCAAACAACCCTAGAGTGGCTGGCTGTCTGGTGTGACAAGCTATGATGATGATTACTTATAATGTGAAAAGCAGCAGACCCAACTCTGACCCTGTCACCGGCAGCCAACTAGAAAAGGCCGCTTTATTCCCAATCTTTTCCTTCTATCATTCAGCCTATCTTTCCTGTAATACCATGAGCTCTTATCTAGTTTCATACCCTCAAAGGTCTTCTGAAAATCCAAGTAAACATCTACTTATTCACCTTTGTCTATTCTCCCTGTTATTTCCTCAAAATAATTCCCTACATTTGTCAGGAAAGATTTCTCCTTAAGGAAATCAATGCTGACATATTTTCTTGTGTGAAATCAAGTATCCCGAAACCTCATCCTTAATAAGGCCATAAAACATAGGAACAGATTTAGGCCATTTTGTCCATCAGCTCTGCTCCACTATTCAATCATGGTTGTGCCTTTTGCCCCTTCCTCGTCCCCACTCCCCAGTTTTCTCCCTGTAACCTTTGACGCTGTGACCAATCAAGAACCGATCAAGCTCTGCCTTAAATGCACCCAATGACCTGACCGCCACATGCCCGTGGTAACAAATTCCTCAAATCCACCACTCTCTCGCTAAAGAAATTTCTCTGCATCTCGGTTTTGAATGGATGCCCCTCTATCCTGAGGCTGTGCCCTCTTGTCCTAGACTCTCCCACCGTTAAAACATTCTTTCCACATCTGTTCTCTCTACGCCATTCAAAAGGTTTCAATGAGAGTCCCCCTTCATCCTTCTAAATTCAAGCCAGTACAGACCTAGGGCAATCAAACATTCTTCGTATGATAACCCTTTCATTCCCGGAATCATCCTTGTGAACCTCCTCTGGACCCTCTCCAATGCCAGCACATCTTTTCTTAGAGAAGGAGCCCAAAACTGTTCACAATACTCAAGGTGAGGCCTCACAAGCACCTTATAAAACCTCTGCGTCACATCCTTGCTCTTGTATTCTAGACCTCCTAAAATGAATGTCAACATTGCATTTGCCTTCCTCACCACCAACTCAACCTGCAAGTTAATCTTTAGGGTGTTCTGCCCAAGGACTTGCAAGTCCCTTTGGCATCTTAGATTTTTGGATTTTCTCCCATTTAGAAAATAGTCCATGCATTTATTACTATTACCAAAGTGCATGACCATGCATTTTCCAACATTGTATTTCATTTGCCACTTTCTTTTCCATTCTCCTAATCTGTCTAAGTCCTTCTGCAGCCTTGCTGTTTCCTCAGTACTACCTGTCCCTCTACCAATCTTCATATTGTCTGAAAACTTGGCAACAAAACTATTTATTTCATTATCTAAATCGCTAATATACAGCATGAAAAGAAGCAGCCCCAGCAGCAACCCCTGCAGAACACCACTACTCACTCACAGCCAACCAGAAAAGAATTCTTTTATTCACTCTTACTGCCTCCTACCAATCAGCCAATGCTCTAACCATGCCAGTTACTTGCCTGTAATGCCTTGGGTTCTTAGCTTGGTGAGTAGCCTCATGTGTGGCACCTTGTCAATAACGGACTCCAACATATTTCCAACCATTGAAGTCAGGCTCAATGGTCAATAATTTCCTCTCTTTTGACTCCCTTCCTCCCTTCTTAAAAACTGGTGACATTTGCAATTTTCCAGTCCACCAAACCCATTCCAGAGTCTCGTGGTTCTTAAAAGATCACTACTAATACATCGACAGTCTCTTCAACTTTCTCTATCAGACACTGACTGCAGTCCATTTTGTCTTATCTACCTTTATATCTCTCAGCTTTCTAAATACCTTCTCTTTAGTAATAGTGACTAAACTCACTACTGCCATTTGACATTCTTATATTTCTGGCTTGCTGCTGGTGTCTTCCACAGTGAAGACTGATGCAAAATACTTATATAGTTTGTTGCCATTTAGTTTTCCCCATTACTACTATATCAGCATTATTTTCTAATTGTTTCCGGTGTATCCAATTGACACACCTGTCTTTTATTCTTTCAATATGTCCTAAAAAAACATTTGGTATCCTCTTTTAATTTTCACTAGTCCTGAGTCTGTGAATCCACTGGGGAGGTGGGAGACCCTGTCCCCCAGTCCATGAATTTACTAGGAAAGTCAGAGAGCCTACGTCCCGGCTTCCGTGAATCCACTAGAGGGAGCCGGTCTGGGATCGAAGGCAGTCTGTGTCTCTGTCTGAGTGGGAGGGATGGGGCTAAGAGGTTTGTTTTGCTGTTGTTAACTCAAATGACACCTTTCACTGTATGTTTAATTTATGTTCACTGTACGTGCATTTCACTGTACGTTCTCTGTATGTTCATTGTATATTCACTGTATGTTCGTGTGTTCAGTGTATATTCATTTCAGAGTATGTTCACTGTATGTTCATTTCACCATCTGTTCACTGTATGTTCATTGTATGTTCATTCCACTGTATGTTTTGATGTACGTGAGCCTGACTCTGAATCCAACAACTCTGAGATTATTACCTTTTTGGTTCTGCATTTTAACACAGTCCCTAGAGCTCAAGTTCCCTCAGCAGGACATCTTTCCTTGTTTTTCCAACATCACTGCTACACATATACCAGGACAACTGGATCTCTCCACTTCGACCTCAAATTCGTCCACAGGTCAGACGAGATTTACCGAACCTAAGCACCAGGCAGACAACACAGCCTTTAGGACTCCTGATCCTTTCAAAGTAGAATTGTGTTTATTACCCTGACTACACTATTCCCAGTTACAATTTCACTTCTCTCCCTCCTTGAATGTCTCCCTGAACCACAGTGCCACAATTCCATCACTTATCCATCCTGCAGCGCCCACTCACATCCTCTGAGAATCAGCAACAAATTCAGAATCTCAGACCTACTGAGCACACTCAAGGTGCATCACCACCTCTACCTGCCTCACTCCTAGTCACACACTCTTGTCTCCGACCACAGACTGAATTTGAAATAGTTAATCTACTGGGTGCGACTGCCTCCTGAAACAGTGTCCAGGTAACTACCCGTCCCTGGTGCATCGCTGTGTTTGAAGCTGGGATTCCATGTCATCAACATTTAGATCAAATTCCTCAAGCAGCCAACACTTTCTACAGATGAGATCACCAGGACCCACAATGAGGTCCGGCTTCCACGTCATACAGCTACAACACATCTCATGATCCTGCATATACTTCCAATCTGTCAAGATCACCGGTTCTAAACACCGCAATAATCTGGGAGGATCTTCACTAGAGGGACTCTAGTTTTAGAAGACAGCTCACACCTCAAAGGTAATAAATGCCAGTGTGGCCAGAAATGCCCAGGTGATAAAAAATGAACTCTGCATGTTCCAGAAGTTCTCTTTGAGGGAGACTGGAGTCAGACGGATGTGGAAGACAGTTTTTCACTTGGGAGAGAATAGCTTTCTATCTCTCATAGTCAGTGTCACACAGCATGGAAACATGTCCTTTGGCCCAACTCATCCAAGGCAACTGTGTACTCCAGCCAGCTAATCCCATCTCCTCACATCCCTTTCAATAACTTCTATCCACATACTTACCAGATTGCTTTTAGATATTGATAACCTGCCTGTCACAACCACTATTTCTGGCACAAACACGAGGAAATCTGCAGACACGCTGGAATTTCAAGCAACACACATAAAAAATGCTGGTGAACGCAGCAGGCCAGGCAGCATCTCTCGGAAGAGGTACAGTCGACGTTTCGGGCCGAGACCCTTTGTCAGTACTAACTGAAAGAAGAGCTAGTAAGAGATTTGAAAGTGGGAGGGGGAGGGCAGATCCGAAACGACAGGAGAAGACAGGAGGGGGAAGGATGGAACCAAGAGCTGGACAGTTGTTTGGCAAAGGGGATATGAGAAGATCATGGGACAGGAGGTCCAGGGAGAAGGAAAAGGGGGATGGGGGGGGAAACTCAGAGGATGGGAAAGGGGTATAGTCAGAGGGACAGAGGGAGAAAAAGGAGAGAGAGAAAAAAAAAATCATAATAAATAAATAAATAAATAAATAAATAAATAAATAAATAAATAAATAAATAAATAAATAAATAGCGGATGGGGTACGAAGGGGAGGTGGGGCATTAGCAGAAGTTTGAGAAGTCAATGTTCATGCCATCAGGTTGGAGGCTACCCAGATGGAATATAAGGTGTTGTTCCTCCAACCTGATTGTGGCTTCATCTTTGCAATAGAGGAGGCCGTGGGTAGACATATCAGAATGGGAATGGGATGTGGAATTAAAATGTGTGGCCACTGGGAGATCCTGCTTTCTCTAGCGGACAGAGCATAGGTGTTCTAATTTAATTCCACATCCCATTCCAATTCTGACATTTCTATCCACGGCCTCCTCTACTGTAAAGATGAAGCCACACTCAGGTTGGAGGAACAACACCTTATATTTCATCTGGGTAGCCTCCAACCTGATGGCATGAACATTGACTTCTCTAACCTCCATTAATGCCCCACCTCCCCTTCGTACCCCATCCATTATTTATTCAATTATTATTATTATTTTCTCTCTCTCCTTTTTCTCCCTCTGTCACTCTCACTATACTCCTTGCCCATCCTCTGGGCTTCCCCGCTCCCCCTTTTCTTTCTCCCTGGGCCTCCTGTCCCATGATCCTCTCGTATCCCTTTTGCCAATCACCTGTCCAGCTCTTGGCTCCATCCCTCCCCCTCCTGTCTTCTCCTATCATTTCGGATCTCCCCCACCCCCTCCCACTTTCAAATCTCTTACTAGCTCTTCTTTCAGTTACTCCTGACGAAGGGTCTCGGCCTGAAACATTCGACTGTACCTCTTCCTAGAGATGCTGCCTGGCCTGCTGCGTTCACCAGCGTTTTTTATGTGTGTCACTATTTCTGGCAGCTCAGTCCAAGAACACACCAACCTTTGCACGTAGCTGCTGCCTCTGACGTGCCTTTCAAATCTTCCACATCTGATTTAAAACCAATGCCCTCTTGTTTCTAACATCCCTTCCCACGGAAGAAGTTGTGCATTCACCCTGTTTATGTCCCTCATGATCATATATCTCGTACATTCTGGAGCATAAAGATCTAGTCTAGACAACGTCTCCTTGTAACTCCAGCACCTCAAGTCCAGGCAACAACCGGTAAACCTTTTCTGCACTCTTTCTAGATTAATAATTTCCTACAACAGGATAACCAAACCCATACATGATACTCTACGTGTGGCCTCACCAATCTCTGCAACATAACTTCCCAACTCCAATGCTCAACGCCTTCCCGTTATAATGACTCCCAATTAATGATGTGGTAACTGTTTAGGATAGACTGACATGAAACTGAAGCCACTGTGTCTACAACCTCTGACCTATTCCCTTCTAATATAATGTCAAACGACAGAAGAAGAACTGAGCAAAGCTTCACAGAAATAAAATCCCAAGTGGTCTTGACAAGGAGAATACAGAGAAGGTCGTTCCTTCAGAAGAGTGTTTGGAATCGGGGCATTACTGTTTAAAAATAAGAATCCCTTAGAGATCCTTTGAGATTTTTGAGCCTTTGGCACTCCCACCCTTAACTGGTGATACTGACAGGGTTTTTGAATATTTCTACAGCAATGCCAAAGGTCAGTGAGGGTAGAGGTTACAGTGAGATCAGCCTTGATCACATTGAAAAGCAGAATATCTGCCTGGTTCTGATTCAGATGTTATATTTGGTTACACTCTGAGGCAGAGAGAGCCTTATAAAATGTAATTCATAAAACATGCAGTGTGTTCTGCTGATTCAATAATATCCAGATTATAAGTGCTAGCACTTAAAATTTACACTTTTCCATTCGCATTAGGCCTCTTTGCAGACATACTATCCGTCTGTGGACAGAAACCAATGTAACCGGCTCTCTAGGTATTCACTGGCAGAGTCAGACTCTATTACATGGAATGACTTCGGGTTTCATTTAAAGTCAAGGTAGATTCATCCAGCTATGAATTGTAAATATATTACATTTGTTAACTGTAGAAGAAGCGTCATTGCTGAAGCAGATGTTTAATTCAGTGAGCATGTACATTCTGTTTCCTCCTCTCCTGAACATGGTGCTCTCACTGCCGTACAGCTGTGGCAAAGAACCACCCACACGGACACGGAGATCAGCGAACAATTCACTGGGATGTTGCTGGCACTGGGGTCTGGAGTTATAACAAGAGACCGGGTAGGCTGGGACTGTTTTCCCTGCAGCAAGGGAGACTGAGTGGTGATACTATTGGAGTTTATCAGATCTTGAGGGGCATGGGGTAGATGGTCATTAGGACAAGTTAGCAGACCAAGGGCAGAGAGTTCAGAGAGGTGTGACCTGGAATGCTGAAGAGAATTCTAATGTTCAACAGAAGGGATGAACAAAGCAGTCGCCCGGTGAGTGGATTTCCTAGCGGAGGGGGCATGGGCAACACCTGAAGCAGAGAATGGAGAATACACAACAGAAGAAAGCAGCATAATCTCTGCTCTGGCTGCAGTGGGGTCCTCACTTGAGGACTAGCAAGTGAGGGGAATGGGAGCAGGGTGGGAACTGAGGTGAGAATATCCTCACAGGGGTCTCAGGAAGGGTCAGGGGCACTGTACTGGGGTCATATGAGTTGGGGAGGATGGAGTGATATTGGAGCGGGGGGACAAATGAGTGTCAGGAAAGCTTGTGGAATGTCCGGGCTCCAGATATTTGGGAAGGATGGGGTTTGTGGTGACGGGGTTGGTACAACGGAGGGTGCTGGGAAAAGGTTAAATGTTTGCCGATACTGGGTGAATTGGAGACAGTGGGAGTTGTGGCAGTGGGTGGCAGTGGAGGGCATTGGGAACGGGGTGCTGATGGAGGGGGATATTCAGTTAATGGTCAAAGGAGGGAGATGGTGAAGAGGGTCAGGATGCTGGGGGGGAAAGTTTCGAGAGATGGGACAGTGCCGTGGAAGGGAAGTTGGCGAAGAGGGGTTAAGTTATTGTTCTTCAGCCTCAGGAAGGTAATTGCTCGACCTTATCAGCAACGGGGAGCAATGGGAGAGAGGCATGTTTCAGTGGGATTGGGGGAACAGGAAGGCACTGAGATCGACTGTAGTGTGAAGCTGCAGAGAGGGTCAAAGGATTCCATGTGGACTGGAGCTCTGTGGAACTGCAGGACAGTCCATGATGCAGGCCAGGCAGTTGGACCAAGATGGGTCTGGAATAGGTGGGGGAATGTCAGAGGTGGGTTTTTCTTTACACAGAGAGTGGTGGGTGTGTGGAGCACACTGCTAGAGCTGGTGGTAGAGGCAGAAACATTAAATGCTTCTACGTAACCCAGATAGGGATATGGCTGACAGAAAAATGGAGGGCTATGTGCGAGGGAAGAGTTAGACAGAATAGAGCAGGATAAAGGGCAGGTACAACATTGTGATCCAATTAGCTAACTTGTCTCAGATCCTAAACCTTTGGACCTTATCAAGGATCTCATTCGTGTATGTGGATAAAATCATCATTAATACCTGCTGATGCCTCTTCAAAAGATTCAATCAAACTAGTTAGATACCATTTTCCCCTGACGTCCTGCTTTTTAGACTTGCCTCCCAATACCTTCCCTACTGCACAGCGATTCACAATTGACCATGGCTCTGTGACTTCAAATTATCCGTCTCTCTCTGCCATCCCCATTACCCAATTCCATTGACACTCAGCCCAGTGCATGTCCTGGATTCTCCCAGCTTACAATTCCTGCTCCTCTGTGCCAGCCGGAACGTACCCAGGTCGGTCTTCAGTTTCTTGTCCCTCGCTGTCGGCTTGTTGTTTGCTGGGATGGCTGGAGACTGCCTGTTGTACCAGTTTCCCACCATTGCCCGGCTCACTGTGCTGTCGTAGAACCTGTGAGAGACGATAGCCCATTACTCACTCCTCAACATCCAGCCACTCACCGGAAGGGAACTTCTGTGCAGCCAGAGAACAAATAGCATCAACCACACCTTGGTTAAGTGCACTGCCTGGGAGGCCTCGCGTCACAGGCTCTCGAAGGAGGAGATATTGCACACGGAGACCTTCTCACTTTGACTGTGTGGGGCTCCTCTGACCTGCTAACTATCTGTGGATCGGTGGGATAAATGCTCTCAGAAATTGCCTCCAGTGTGTGGGTAAGGGTAGAACTTGGGGTGGTGTGGAGGGGTGTAGTTGATGGGATTGTGAGGAGGGTTACCGGTGGGATTATGTTTGATTGGAGTCAGTGTCAGCACAAACTCTGAGCCAGAGGGCCTGTGTCTGTACTGCATCTCCCTACGCTTGATTGCTGGTGTCTCAAATTGGGGTGCAGGAAGACTGGAGTGTCCTGGGAAAGGAAGACACAACAGAACCTCTGGTGCTGGTTCCAGGGCAACAGCACATTAAGACCAGCTTGCCTAGATGTGAGGATAAATGGAGGGGGACCCAGCTGGCTTCACCTAACCAGGGGCTGCCTCACTCTTTGCCAGCATGTGAGTCTGAACTTCCAGTCAAAGGTCCCTGCTATGAAGCCCAGGCCCCTCCTTCTCATCAGCCTCCCCGTCCCCTTCCCCTCCACACCACCATTCTGGAAGCCAGATGCACAATTTTGTTTAAGCTCTAGTCTCAGCAAGGAGTCAATATTCCACGGGCAGTCACTCAGTCCATCACTGACTGAATCCCAGTGTAACAGAGCAAAAGGAAGAGGATGTCAGCACTCCACCAGCACTGTAGCACCAAGAGATCCATCTTCATGAAGATACAGCTGATCAGACAGCGAGATAAAACATGGAGGGAAATTCGTCATCCAGCTACTCCAGTTCCAAGCCACAATGAGACAATCCACCCTCTCCTTCTCTGCTCGGGGGGAAAGGAACTGCCTACTGTGTGTGTGTGTGTGTGTGTGTGTGTGTGTGTGTGTGTGTGTGTAACTCTGTGTTGTTTAGTGTTTGTGTGTGTATATATGTGTCTGTATGTATGTGTGTGTGTCTGTGTTTCTGTGTGTATGTGTGTGTGCATGTCTGTGTATATGTGTGTATGTGTACATGTGTGTGTATCTGTGTGTGTGTGTGTGCGTCTGTGTGTGTGTGTGTGTGTGTGTGTGTGTCTGTGTGTGTATCTGTGTGTGTGTGTCTGTGTGTGTGTGTCTGTGTGTGTGTCTGTGTGTGTGTCTGTGTGTGTGTGTATCTGTGTGTGTGTGTCTGTGTGTGTGTGTGTATGTCTGTGTGTGTGTGTGTGTGTCTGTGTGTGTATGTCTGTGTGTGTGTCTGTGTGTGTGTGTGTATCTGTGTGTGTGTGTCTGTGTGTGTGTGTGTGTGTGTCTGTGTGTGTGTATCTGTGTGTGTATGTCTGTGTGTGTGTGTATCTGTGTGTGTGTGTGTGTGTATGTCTGTGTGTGTGTCTGTGTGTCTGTGTGTGTGTAGTTGTGCCCTAACACTGCTGTTAGAGCTGCTCCCTGTTTCTCATCCCATACCATCAATGTATGACATTTACCTCACTCTACCCACATCAGCACGTTTCCTGACCCACAATGGCTGCACTTCCTGTGAGCCATAGCTGCATTTCTGAGTTGAGCCTGTGACGAGACCCTGGAGCCCGGGAACAGGGCTGGGCCGTTCGGCCCCTCTGCTGACTGAGACTGAACGGCTGCCGAGGTGTGAGACAGACTCCTAGGTGTGTCTGGCCTAGCCTCCACCTGACTGCTCGCCACTGCCATACTGCAGGAGAGTGGCTGTCTGACTGTAGGAGACAGTCACCACTTGAGGTCAGTGAAGGTGGAGGCTTGTCCTGAGAAGGGCAGCAAGGACTCCCCCCTCACTTCTCTACAGGTGACCTTATCACTGCACTCCTCTCCTATCCAGGGGCCTGTCCATGTGCCTTTCAGACATTGTAACTGGAACCTCCCTCTGACAATCCACCACCCTCTGTGTGAAAGGCTTACCCCTCAGATTGTTTCTAAACAGGCCGAGAGGGAGGAGGGGTGAGTGCTGGTGGAGGAGGTCATGCAGATAGCAAGCACGGGGTAGGTCATTATCAATAGTTATTAAGCAGCCAGAGATGTTTGATCTCTTGAAGGTGTCCTTTCTAAGGCATTGAGTGTCGATTCCAGCATGTGCCCCCGGCCCTTTATTGAAGTTTGCAGCCTCCCTGATGGTTCTGTCAGTGTGAAAGCCAGCAGGACCATCAGACGCAGTCTTAGCTAGTGTCTTGCTTAGACTGACAGCTGCAAAGGAACATGGTTGTGTCCTGGCAAAAGTTTATCATATAGGACGAAGGCATAAGAGGCATACCCACCCTCTCGTCTGGTCATCAATGGCATCCACTGCACTTTCCACAGAGGTCAAGAGCGACTGGATTTGACTGGCTGTTTCCTTCAACAAGAATCGGGTCACAAACTGGTCCAACTTGCTCCCGCTCTCATACACCTGAAGAAAACCAGGGTCTGGGGTTCAATCACATTCCAATCCGGCAATCTACGTCACATTCCGAATCCTTCCTGCTGAGGTATTTATTAAATAATTCATCATGTTTATGGCTTAATGACTGACGTGGGCAGCTTCAATAAATACCTTCCAAAAATTCAGTTGTTTCCTTCTGAAAGTAGGCTCACTACACTAGTGCAATTAATCTCTTGCAAAGGCCTCCAGTGGATTGTTGAGTTGTGACTTATAACTGTACTACCGGCTCAGCCTGACGTCTGTGCTTCAGAGAGAATGAGAATATTAATGCTGTCTGATACAAGCATTCACCAGCGTCCTTGCTATGCCTCAGCTTGGCTGCATCTCAATTCCCAACGTGAGTACATGGGAAGGAGTTACATGCAATGAAGTCCACAGGGAGAAAGGAATAGAGATGTATAAGATGACGAGAGGCATTGATCGTCTGGATAGTTGGAGGCTTTTTCCCAGGGCTGAAATGGCTAGCACTTGGGGGCATAGCTTTAAGGTGCTTGGAAGTAGGTACGGAGGAGATGTCAAGGAAAGAGGAATGTTTAACACAGAGAGTGGTGAGTGTGTGGAATGGGCTGCCAGTGACGGTGGTGGAGGCGGAAACGATAGGGTCTTTTAAGAGACTCCTGGATGGATACATGGAGCTTAGAAAAATAGAGGGCTATGGGTAAAGCCTAGGTAGTTCTAAGGTAAGGACATGTTCGGCACAGATTTGTGGCCAAAGGGCCTGTATTGTGCTGTAGGTTTTCTATGTTTCTGTGATTGGGAGGGGGAAGGGGAGGGAGATAGGCAGGGGAGGGGCAGAGGGAAAGAGAGGAATAGAAGAGGAGGAGAGAGAGAGAGAGAAGGGAGGGGAGACTGAGAGAAGGGGCGGTAGAGGAAGCAAGTGAGAGAAAGAAAGGGAGGGAGGAGAGTGGACAGGAAGAGGTAGAGGGGGTGAAAGAGAAAAGGAATGGGGCAGGGGGAGGGGGAGGTAGAGGGGTTGGGAGAGAAAAGGAAAGGGAAGAGGGAGTGGGAGAGGGAGATGGAGGAGGAAGAATAAGGACGAGCATGGTCTGCTGCAGCTGGCTGAGACAAGGAGGGTAGCGGATACGGAAGGAGGGAGAGAAGAAACAGGCAGCATTACATGGTTGGGCCCAGAACCCTGCACACCATGGTCACGGTGAGCGTTTGGGTCAGGATAGTGTACAATGGGGTGATGTTGATGGGGTGAAGACAGAGTTCTGTTCTCTCAGGGCTGAAAGTTTTTGCCACCTCTGGAACACAAGTCAACGACCTTTTCATGGGGTAACAGGATTTGAAGGACAGGTTTGAGAATGGGAAATAAATACATTGAGGATTCTGGTGTTCTGAAGAGATTAAGTATGAGGTGTTGCACTTTGTTGGGACCAGCGAGGGCAGGGCACTGAGGAGTGCGGTGGAGCAAAGGATCTGGGAATACAGGTCCATAATTTGCTGAAAGTGGCATCACAGGTAGACAGAGTTGTAAAGAAAGCTTTTGGCATCTTGGCCTTCATAAATCAAAGTACAGGAGATGGAATGTTATGTTGAAGTTGTATAAGACATAATTTGGAGGCCTAATTTGGAGTATTGTGTGCAGTTTTGATCACCTTCCTACAGGAAAGATGTAAATAAGGTTGAAATAGTACAGGGGAAATTTACAAGGATGTTACTGGGTCCGGAGGACCTGAGTTATAAGGAAAAATTGAATAGGTTAGGACTGTATTCCTTGGAACATAGAAGACAGAGAGATTTGAGAGAAGTATACAAAATTATGAGGGGTACAGATAGAGTAAATGCAAGCAGGCTGTTTCCACTGAGGTTATTGGGACTACAACCAGAGGTTATTGGTTAAGGGTGAAAGGTGAAATGTTTAAGGAGAACATGAGAGGAAACTTCTTCACTCAGAGAGTTGTGAAAGTGTGGAATGAGCTGCCAGTGCAAATGGTAGATGTGAGCTCGATTTCAATGGCTAAGAGATGTTTGGATGAGTACATGGATAGAAGGGACATGGAGGGGTATGGTCCTAGTGCAGGCTGATGGGAGTAGACAGTTTAATTGGTTCAGCACAGACTAGATGGGCTGAATGGTTTGTTTCTGTGCTGTACTTTCCTGTGACTATGTTAACAGGATAAACTATGACTGCAGCTGTTTAGATTCTGAGACAGAGAAGCAGACTGATCCCCACTAGGATATAATACAGTGAGTGGCGATGGGGTGTAAAGTGTTCCATTAGAGAACGTTAGACATACAACATAGAATAATGCAGCAAAGTATTCAGCTCACTATGTTAAACTGACCTACTGTATATAAACCTACTCCACTATCAATCTAACTCTTCCCTCCTATGAGCCCATAGCATTCCATTTTTCTTACTTTCAAGAGGCTAATTAAGAGCCTCTTAAATGTCTGTTAGTCTCTACCACCTATCACTGCCGTGTGTTCCAGCACCCACACTCTCTGTGTAAAAAACCTACCTATGATATCTGCTCTAAACTTCCCTCCACTCACCTTAAATAGATGCTCCCTGGTACTCTGTATTGCCACCCGGGAAAAAGGTGCTGGCTATCCACTCGATCTATTCTTCTGAGAATCTTATACATCTCCATAAAGTCACCTCTCATCTTTCTTCATTCCAAAGAAAAACTTTTTTCATAAGACATACTTTCTAACCCAGCCAGCATCCTGGTAAATCGCTGCACCTTTAGTCTTTCCTATAATATGGAAATCAGAACTGAGCACAATACTCCGAGTGTGATCTAATTAGCATTTTACAGAGCTGCTACATTACCTCACAGTCCTTGAGAGACAGTTGTTCTTCCACTCCTGTCCTCTGTCCCCCACCCCCCGCACCCCCCGCAACAAGCATGGTCTTCGAGAGATTTTTGTTACAGAGTCCTTTCCCTGGCCCAACAGGATAAACATAGATGCCGATCAAGCCCACGCACACTTTGTCCTTGTTCATTCCCCTCAGCCTTGTCATCACTTGCCTATCCTCCCTGGTCCTTGCGTTTACTGATATCCTCAATTAAAGAATCTCTGAGCTTCCCTGTTTCTGCAAACTAATGCCAGTTCCCAAATAGCCCTCTTCCCTCCAAAGACCTCCAAGCATGTTAACTTTTACCACAACCCCTGCTATGAAGCTTTTCAATCAGATTTACATTTCTACAGTTTGTACTGAAGTAGTCTTTCAAAGCCCTAGACTATGGAAAACAGAGTACATAAAACAATCCCTTCAGCCCAACTCATTGTACTATCCAAGTTTCTTAGATGAACTGGTCCCATTTGCCTGAGCTTGGCACATGTTGCTCTGAATCATTTCTACCCTTATACCTGCCCAAACGAATGACATCTTGTGCCAGCCAACTTCCCAGCTTTAAAGGCTGATAGTTAAGGTTGATTTAGAATTATGTAATGTGACGTCAATGTATACCACACTCTAAATGTATCTCAGATTTTGCTGAATGCAATGATGTTGAATGTTTCAATTCACATAAAACCTTCCTCTAGACATCTGAGTTAACCAAGCCCAGTGCAGCAGCTTAATTGCCATTTATTTTATCACTAATTATCACATTAAAGGCAAGCGCAGATTACTTAACCTTTTCAACAAGATGGAATGACCCTGGGGATTTTGGCAATTCAACATGGGAAATCATTAGTTGGCTCAGAACACTAGAGTGAAAGACAAGAAGGGAACTTGTGTGGGACAGGCTGTAGAAGAAAGGAGGGAAATAAATAAGGAATAAAACAGAAAGTAGAAAAAACAGGAAAAGAGACAGCAATTTAGGTTGTATTTCCATCCTCTAACTCACAGGATGCTCCAGATTCTTCTGCTCCCAAGGTGTAGCTTGCGGAGTAGTTGACATTATAAAGTCACTAAGTCTCCATTTATAGATAAAAGATTAATGATTGTTGATTCTGTTTCTTTTTCATCAATATACCAGGGAGAACTGTTCTTCTCAGAAACTGCTCTTGCTTACATCAACTGAGAAAGCATGGAGAATTCAGCCTGACGCCTGATCTGACCACAGGACATAGTGGCAGAATTAGGCCATTCGGCCCATCAAGTCTGCTCTGCCATTTCCTTATGACTGATCCCGGATCCCACTCAACCCCATACATCTGCCTTCTTGCCATGTCCTTTGATGCCGTGACCGATCAGGAAACTATCAAATTCCACTTTAAATATACCCATGGACTTGGACTCCACCGCAGCCTCTGGCAGAGCATTCCACAGATTTACCATTCTCTGGCTAAAAAGATTCCTCTTTGCTTCTGTTCTGAAAGGTCACTCCTCAGTTTTGAGACTCTGCCCTCTGGTTCTGAATACTCTCACCATAGGAAACATCCTCTCCACATCCACCCTATCTAGTTCTTTCAACATTCGGTAGGTTTCAATGACATCCCCACGCATTCTTCTAAGTTGCAGTGAGTACAGGTCCAAAGCTGCCAAATGCTCCTCACATGTTAACCATTTCATTCCTGGGATCATCCTTGTAAACCTCCTTTGGACTCTCTCCAATAACAACACATCGTTTCTGAGATATGGAGCCTAGAACTGTTGACCATACTCCGTACGGCCTGACTAGTATCTTATAAAGCCTCAGCATTATTTCCTTGCTTTTATATTCTATTCCCCTTGAAATAAATACTAACACAGCATTTGCCTTCTTTACCATAGATTCAACCTGTAAATTAACCTGCTGGGAGTCTTGCACAAGGACTCCTAAGTCCCTCTGTACCTCTAATGTTTGAACCTTCTCCCCATTTAGATAATAGTCTGCACTCTTGTTCCTTTAACCTAAATGTATTATCATACATTTCCCAACACTGTATTCCATCTGCCACTTTTTTTTCCCATTCTTCCAATTAGTGTAAGTCCTGCTACAATCGCATTGCTTCCTCAGTACTACCTACCCCTCCACCTATCTTCATATTATCTGCAAACCTTGCTACAAAGCCATCAATACCACTATCTAAATCATTGCTAAACAATGAGAAAAGCAGTGTTCCCAATACTGATCCCTGAGAAACACCACTAGTCTCTAGCAGCCAACCAGAAAAGGCCCCTTTTATTCCCACTCACCACCTCCTGCCTGTCAGCCATTCCTCTATCCATGCCAGTGTCTTTCCTGTAACACCATAATATTTTATCTTGTTAAGCTGCCTCATGTAAGGCACTTTATCAAATGCCTTCTGAAAATCCAAGTACATCCACTGCCTGTCCTTTGTCTGCACTGCGTGTTACCTCCCCTTTGCAGAAACCATGCTGACCTTGACTTATTTTGTCATTAGTCTCCAAGTACCCTGAAACCTCATCCTTAATAATAGACTTCAACAATTTCCCAACCACTGAGGTTAGGCTAACTGGCCTATAATTTCCTTTTTGTTGCCTTCCTCCCTTCTTAAAAAGTGACAAGCAGCTGGTCTAACCTGTTAAGATCTCCATCCTTGCTGCATTGGGATGTCGGCCTCAATAATGAGCTCAAGCCCCCTGGAACGTGGCTTGACTGGTTTGAATGCTGCTTCTCAGTAAAGACTGAGGCAAATAAAGAGATGGAAATGAACTGCAAGCCCGCTCTAATGTCCCACAATCATCCCATAGAGTCTGTTCTCTCAGCCCACGAGAATGCTGGAAGTCAGTTTAAGTCTGCTTCTGTCCCTGGTCCGATAAAACAGATTCTTGACCTCACGATTGTTGTGGCTTTGCTCCTTGTTTTCTGCTGCACTGCACTGCCTTTCGAGCTATTACACTTGACTCTGCATTCAGTCGTTGTTCTGCCTCGCAATCACCTCAAGAAACTGTGCAACGATTTGATTTGTATGAACAGTATGCAAGACAAGCTTTTCACTGTATCTCTGTACACATGACAATAATAAACCAATTCCAATTCTCTGCAATGCTTTTACACATTTAATTGGACTCCAGTCACCATGATCAAAGACCCTGCCCAGCCCTGATAGTCTTTCCTCTTGCCGAATGTATTTATATAGTTTGTTATTTATTCAGGGATAGAGTGCTGAACAGGTCCTTCTGGTCCTTCGAGTCATGCTGCCCAGCAACTCACTGATTTAACCATAGCCTAACCACAGGACAATTTACCATGAACGATTAGCCTACGAACCAGCACATCCTTGGACTGTGGAAGGAAAACTAGAGCACTGGGAGGAAATCAATGCACTCTTGGGGAGGAACGCACAAACCTACTTACACAGGAGGCCAGAACTGAACTCTGAACTCCGAACTCTGACCCTCCCCCCTCCCCAGCTGTAATAACGACCACAAGAACCATTACACTACCATGGTGCCCCTTGAAGAAGACCTGAGAGACAGGATCTACAAGCATCTGGAGAAACACAATCCGATTAGGAATAGTCAGCATGGCTTTGTGAGAGGTAGCTCCTGTCTCACAGGCCTGGTTGTATTCTTCCAGGATGTGACCAAGTTCATTGATGAAGATATAAACTGGATGCTGTGTATATAGATTTTAATAAGGCATTTGATAAAGTTCCTCCTAGTAGATTCATTCAGAAAGTCAAAAGATATGGGGTCTAGAGCTGTCTGGATTCAGAATTGGCTTGCCCATGAAGGTAGAAGCTTGCAGTATTCTGTCTGAAGGCTGGGGACACAAGTGCTCCACAGAGATCTGTTCCAGAACCAATATTCTTAGAGATTTTTGTAAAGGACTTTGATGAGGAAGTGGAAGGGTGTGTAGAAAATGCACAGATGACGCAAAGGTTGATGGAGTCTTGGGATAAGATGGAGGGTTGTTGTAGGTTACAACAAGATATTGACGTGAGGTAGAGCTGGATGAGGGGTGCCAGATGGAGTTCAAGCTGGAAAACTGTGAAGTAATTTATTTTGGAATGTCGAATTTGAAAGCAGAGTAGAATACAGGGTTAATGGCACAATTCTTGGCATTATGGAGCCTATGTCCATTGATCCCAAAAGTTGCCATGCAAGTCGATAGGGTATTGATGCAGTTCTATAAAACACTGATTAGATCACACTTAGAATATTGTGTTCATTTCTGGTTGCCTCATTATTAAAACAATGTGGAATACTTAAGCAACATACACACAATGCTGCAGGAACTCACCAGGCCAAGCAACATCTATGGAAAAGAGTACAGTCGACAGTTTGGACTGAAGACTGGAGAAAAAAAGGATGAGGAGTAGATTTTAAAGGTGGCAGAAGGGAGGGAGAAACCAGGCGGGTGAGGGATGAATAAAGAGCTGGGAAGTTGATTGGTAAAGGAAATACAGGGCTGAAGAAGGGGAAATCCAGCCGGGGAGGACAGAAGGCCATGGGAGAAAGAAAAGGGGGAGGAGCACTAGAGGGAGGAGATGGACAGGCAAGGAGATAAAGTGAGACAGGGAAAAGGGGGTGGAGAATGATAAAGGGGCGTTCGGGCCATGACCGGAATTTCGAGAAACCGAAGTTCATGCCATCAGGTTGGAGGCTACCCAGAGAGAAGATAAAATGTTGTTCCTCCAACCTGAGTGTAGCCTCATTGCGCCAGTAGAGGAGGCCATGGATTGACATATCGGAATGGGAATGGGAAGTGCAATTTAAATGGGTGGCCACTGGGAGATCCCGCTTTTTCTGGTGGACAGTGTAAGTGCTCGGTGAAGTGTGCTCCCAATCTACAGCAGGTCTCACAGATGCCACACTGGGAGCACCGGACACAGTATATGACCCAAACTCCAACCCTCCCCCCACTTGTAAATCTACATAAGTACTTGGTGAAGCGTGCTCCCAATCTACATCAGGTCTCACCGAAGCCACATTGGAAGCACCGGATACAGTATATGACCCAAATTCCAACCCTCCCCACCTTTTAAATCTACTTCTCTTCTTTTTTTCTCCAGTCCTGATGAAGGGTCTCGGCCCGAAACGTCAACTGAATTTTTTTCCAGAGATGCTGCCTAGCCTGTTGAGTTCTTCCAACATTTTGTGTGTGTTGCTTGGATTTCCAGCATCTGCAGATTTTCTCTTGTTTGTGATTGGAATTTTTAGTAAGTATTTTGCATCAGACTTCATTCTGGGAGTCAGGGCAAGAACTCAAGAGTGTGAGGGGCAAAAGGGAATATAGTTGCTATTACTAGGGGAAGGTGCTTGGAAAGCTGGAAGGTGAGAAGGTAGATGAGACCTGAACCAGATGGACTGCGTGCAAGATTCTGAAAGAGATGGCTGGAGATATTGTGGAGCATCAGCAATGACCCTCCTGGAATCACTAGATTTCGGCACGGTTCCAGACGGCTGGAAAATCGCATATAGAGTCATAAGGTCACAGAACAGAAACAAGCTTATCGACCCCCCTAGTCCATGCCGAAACCATTGAAACTGCCTAGTCCCGTCGACCTGCACCAGGACAATAGCCCCCCATACCCGTACCATCCGTATACCTATCCAAACTTCTCATAAACATTGACATCAAGCTCGCAAGCACCACTTGTGCTGGCAGCTCATTCCACACTCTCACCACCCTCTGAGTGAAGAGGTTCCCCCACATGTTTTAATTAAAATTTTGACCTTTCACTCTTCAACCATAACCTCTGGTTGTAGGCCCAACCAACCACCATGGAAAATGCCTCCTTGCATTTATCCTATCCATAGCCCTCATAATTTTGTGTACCTCTATCAAATCCCCTCTCAATCTTCTATGTTCTAAATAATAGTCCTAACCTGTTCAATCTTTCCTTATAACTCAGGTTCTCCAGACCCGGTAAATTTTCTCTGTACTCCTTCAACTTTGTTTAAATGTTTCCTGTAAGTAGGTGACCAAAACTGAACACAATATTCCAAATTAGGCCTCACCAATGTCTCATACAACTTCAACATAATATCCTATCTCCTGTACTAGATGCATTGATTTATGAAGGCCAATGTGCCAAAAGTTTTCCTTATGACCCTATTCACCTGTGACACCACTTTCAACAAACTATGTACCTGTATTCCCAGATCCCTTTGTTTTACCACCCCTCAGTGCCCTTCCATTCACTGTGTCGGACCTAACCTGATTGGCCCTACCACAGTACAAAACCTTGCACTTGTCTGCATTAAGTTCCGTTTGACTTTTTCAGCCAATTTTTCCGGCTGATGCAGATCCCTCTGCAAGCCATGATAGTCTTCATCAGTGTCCACTACACCCTCAATCTTGGTGACATCTGCAACTCTGCTGATCCAGGTAACCACATTATCATCCAGACTGTTGATATAGATGGAAAATAGCAATAGACCCAGCATCGATCCCTACGGCGCGCCTCTAGTCACAGCCCTCCAGTCAGAGAGGCAATCCTCTACTACCGCTCTGTAACTTCTCTCACAGACAATGTCTAATCCACTTTATTGCTTCATCCTGAATAACGAGTGACTGAACCTTCTTGACCTGCCTCCCATAAGACTGTAAAACCATAAGACATAGGAGTAGAATTTGGCCATTCAGCCCGTCGAATATATTCCACCATTCCATCGTAGCTAATCTGAGATCCCACTCAACCCTGCACACCTTCTTCTCGCCATATCCTTTGATGCCCTGACCAATCATGAAGCTCTCAACTTCTGCTTTAAATATACCCCTGGCCTTGGCCTCCACCGCAGTCTGTGGCAGAGCATTCCACAGATTCACTACTCTGTGGCAAAAAAAAAATTCCTCCTTACCTCTGTTTTAAAAGGTCATCCCTCAAAT
Organism: Mobula hypostoma; assembly: GCF_963921235.1. Taxonomy (NCBI): domain Eukaryota; kingdom Metazoa; phylum Chordata; class Chondrichthyes; order Myliobatiformes; family Myliobatidae; genus Mobula; species Mobula hypostoma. The sequence goes on along the minus strand of NC_086110.1, from coordinate 149,541 downwards.
TTGAGGCTGTGCCCTCAAGTTCCGAACACCCCCACATAGGAAACATCCTCTCCACGTCCACCCTATCTAGTCCTTTATCTCATGTGGGACATTGTCAAATGCCTTACCAAAGACCGTGCAGACAATATCCCCTGCCTTGCCTTCATCCACATTCCTGGTAACTTCCTTAATAAGATTGATAACAAAATTGGTCCTCTGGAATACCGGAATGGTAATCCGTGTGTGGAGCCAAACCAGACTGACGACTCCCTTGATAAGATTGCTTAGACATAACCTATCACACACTAAGATATGTTGACTATTCTTAGTCAGTCTATGTCTATCTAAATACTCATATATCAGGTCTCTTAGAATACCTTCCAATAACTTTCCCACAAATGATGTCAGACTCAGCGGTCTGTAATTTCCTGGTTTACAGCCTTTCTTAAACAGCAGAACAACATTGGCTGTCCTCCAATCCCCTGGCACCTCTCCTGTTGCTAAGGATGTTTTAATTATCTCTGCTAGGGCCCTGGCGATTTCTGTATTTGTTTCAGTAAGGGTCCAAGGGAACACCTTGTTAGGCCCTAGGGATTAGCCGGCCTTGACTTGCCTCAGGGTAGCAAACACCTCTTCCTCTGTAATCTGTACAGGGTCCATGAAGTTGATGCCACTTTGCCTCACTTCAAAAGACTCTGTATCCGTCTCCTGAATAAATACAAATGCAAAGAATGCATTTACGATCCCCATCTGGCTTGGCGCCACACAGGGATTACCATCCCAGTCTTCCACGAACCAATTTTATCCCTTGCAATCCTTTTGCTCTGAACATATATAGAATCTCTTGGGATTCTCCTTCACCTTGTCTGTTAGAGCAACTTCATGCCTTCTTTTAGCCTTCCTGATTTTTTTTTAAGTATTCTCTTGCATTTCTTGCATTCTATAATCACCTTATTTGTTCCTACCTGCCTATACCTGCTACGTGCTTCCTTTTTTCTCTTTATCAGGGCCTTCAAGAAGGGAAGGAAGGTAGAGGAAAGGAACTTATAGACCAGTTAGTCTAACTTCAGTGATTGGGAAGATGTTACAGATGAGGTTTTGAGGTACTTGGAGACATGATAAAATAGGACAAAGTCAGCATGGTTTCCTTAAGGGGAAACCTTGCCTGTCAAGTCTGTAGGAATTCTTTGAGGAGGTAACAGGCAGGATGGACAATGGAGAGTCCGTGGGTCTTGTTTGTTTGGATTTTCAGAGACCTTTGACAGGGTGCCGTACTTGAGGCTGTTTCACAAGGTAAGAGTCCACAGCATTACAGGAAAGGTTGGCTGACTGGCAGGAGATAAAGAGCGAGAATAAAGGGGGCCTTTTCAGATTGGCTGCCTGTGACTAGAATGATCCTGCGAATGAGAGTGTTAAAGTATGAGGCTTTTGGCTTTTGGCCTGTTCAGGAGAATGAGGGGGAATCTTTCTGAAACTTATCGAATATTGAAAGACGTAGATAGAGTGGAAGTGGAGAGGATCTTTCCTATTGTGGTGGAATCTCGGACCAGATGGCGCAGCATCAGAATACAAGGACATCCCTTTAGAACAGAGATGGGGACAAATTTCTTTAGTCAGAAGGTGGTGAATCTGTGAAACTTATTCTCATGGTCAACTGTGGAGGCCATGTCATTGGGTGTGTCTAAAGAGGAGGCTGACAGGCCCTGGATGTCAAAGGTTGTGGATGAAGGCCTGAGAATGGGGTTAAGGGGCAGAGCCGACTCAATGGCCTAGTTCTGTTCCCATGTCCTATGATCTTATGTTATCAAGGAAGCTTCAGTGAGAGTGCAGAGGAGATCTATTAGGATGCTACCTGGACTAGAGGGTATGTCTTACGAAGACAGGTTGAGCAAACTAGGGCTTTTCTGTCTGAAATGAAGAAGGATGAGTGGTGGCTTGGTAGAGGTATACAAGATGATAGGTGGCATAGATAGAATAGATAGCAAGAGACCTTTTCAAAGGACAGAAATAGGTAACACGATGGATTGGAGGAAAGTACAGAGGATTGTCAGAGGTGAGAGTGTACAGCACCCTGCCAGGGGTAGTTGCAGAGGCAAATATATTAGGGGCTTTTAAGAAGCTCTTAGGTAGACACCCAGATGATAGAAAAATGGACAGGTATGTGGGAGGGAAGGGTTAGATTGATCTTAGAATAGATTAAAAGGTCGGAACAACATTGTGGGCTGAAGGGCTCGGACTGGGTTGGAATGTTCTATGAGATAGGAGGGGTACGTTTTTCACACAGAGGTGGTGGTTACCCAGAACGAGCTGCCAGTGGAGGTGGTGGAGGCTGATACAATGATCACTTGCACAGGTACTTGGGTAGCAGTCGATGCAAGCAAATGGGATTATCACAGACATGTGTCACGGCCAGTAGGGGCGAGGTGGACTAAAGGGCTAATTCCTGTGCTGCAGAACTCTGTACTGCTGTGGCTCTTTTACTCAGCATCACTTTCTTTTCCACTGCAGTACATTCAGCCGCACCACAACACCTTGAAACTGTGGTTCCTGATTCATGGCATGGTGTGCTGAGATCCTTTTATAAAGTACCTATACAGCTGGATATTCACTGGTGCCCCGCATTCCTTGATGAACAACTGGTTAGTTAACAACGACCGGTTTCTCACAGTCTCTGTTGTTGTCATTGATCAAGCTACCTGTTTCAAAGAGATAATTGATTTTGTCCCAGACTATGCTTTGAAAATGACCACTAGCCCTGTACAAGGACAGCTGGCCTGCAGTGAACCAGTGTTCGCCTTTCAACAAAGCACAACATTATTCTTCAGTCCACTGCTCGTGTTCCCATATCGCAGCAGTGGTCAGAGCCTCTGCAAGGTATGTCCCAGCTTCACTCAGCGACCAGGGACACATCCTGCCAGAAGCAGAGAGGGCTCCATTTTAGGGATATCCCATTCTTTTCACTACACTGACAAAGTGTTCCCTCTGACCTTTCGAGACATTAGTGCAGAATTACAGACACAGCACACTGGCAGAGGCATTTAAATGTCCTTAGCCACAGATTGGTGTCGGAGGACTGGAAGATAGCTAATAAGACCATAAGAAGATCAGAAAACATTGGAGCAGAGTTAGGCCATTCAGCCCATCGAGTCTGCTCTGCCATCCCATCATGGCCCATTTATTAGCCCATTCTCATCTTTGCCCTGTAACCTTTGGTGCCCTGACTAGTCAAAAACCTATCACCCTCCACTTTAAATATACCCAATGACTTGGACTCCACAGCCTTCCATGGCAATGAGTTCCAGAGATTCACCACCTTGTGGTTAAAGAAATTTCTCCTCATCTATGTTCTAAATGGATGTCCTGTGGATGAGTCAATTCTAGGCTGGTGCCGCTGACTGGAGTGTCATGGAAGAAAATGAGACATCGGGGATAGCAGGTCAGCTGTCAGGGGCTCTGTACTCAGCAAATTTCTCTCTCTCTCTCTCTCTCTCTCTCTCTCATTAGAGGGGGAGAGCTTGTTGCCAATTCTCGAGTCAGGAAAAGAAAGTGATACGGCAGACATTATTATCATATATCAGCGAGTTGTGTTGTGTATGTCTCCCGTCTCTTTGTGAAAGGCTGACACCTCTCTATCTCTTTATTGAGGTGTGAGAGCTTGTGCTCTGTCAAATTGTTGGGTGACCGATAAGTTTTTGTTGTACTGTAGATCATGGTCTTTCTTGGGAACTTTAATAAGGTTTGCTTGGAGGCTGATGCTTTTTATTTTGCTGAAGTGGGGGAGGGGAGGCTTGCTGCTGCTTGTGTGTGGGAGGGGGAGTGGGGGGTTCTTTGTGGTTCTAACATTTTTATTGTCAATCTTTGGGGCACTCTTCTGTTTTTGTGGATGTCTGTGAAGAACAAGAATTTCAGGTTGTATATGGTGTATATTTCTCTGATATAAAATGGATCTATTGAACATTCCTCTATTTCGAGGTTGTCCTAGACTCAGCCAATCTAGGAAACAACCTCTCCACATCCACTCTATCTAGGCCTTCCAATATTTGAGAGGTTTCAATGAGCTACCCCTTCATTATTCTAAACTCCAGTGAGTACAGGCTGAGAGCTATCAAACGCTCCTCATACATTCACTTTTTCATTCCTGAAATCATTCACATGAACCTCCCCTGGATCCTCTCCTTGCCAGCACATCCCTTCTGAGGTACAGAGGACCAAAACTGCTCACAACACTCCAAGTGTGGTCTGACCAATGCCTTATAAAGCCTTGGCTTTACCTCCTTGCTCTTATATTTTGGTCTCTGGAAATAAATGCTAACGTTGCATTTACCTGCCTTACAACAGACTCAACTTGCAAGTTAACCTTTAGGGAATCCTGAACAAGGAATCCCAAGTCCTTTTGCACCTCTGATTTTTGAATTCTTTCCCCATTTAGAAAATAGTTTATGCCTTTATTCCTTCTACCAAAGAGAATGACCGTACACTTTCCTACATGCTGTTCAATCTGCTACTTCTTTGCCTGTTCTGCTAATCTGTCCAGGTCCTACTGTAGACGCTCTGCTTCCTCAACACTACCTGCCCCTACATCTACCTTTGTATTGTCTGCAAACTTGGCCACAAAGTCATCAATTTTGTCATACAAAATTGACATATAGCATGAAAAAGCAGTCCCAATACCAACATCTGTGGAACACCACTAGTCACCGGCAGTCAACCAGTACAAGCCCCTCTATTCTCATTCTTTACCTCCTGCCAGTCAGCCAATCATCGATCCATGCTAGTACCTTTCATGTAATACCATGGCCTCTTATCTAATTCAGCAGGCTCATGTGCAGTACTTCGTCAAAGGCTTCCTGAATATCCAAATAAACAAAATCCACTGACTCTCCTTTGTCAATCCTGCTTGTTATTTCCTCAAAGAATCCAAACAGATTTGTCAGGCAAGATTTTCCCTTCAGAAAACCATGCCAAATGCGTCCTATTTTATTATGTGCCTCCAAGTACCCTGAAACTTCATCCTTAATGATAGACTCCATCATTAGTAATGCTTCAGTTACCTCTTTCAGAACCCTGGGGTATTGTCTGTCTGATTTATTTACCTTCAGACCTTTCAGCTGCCCAAGCACCTCCTCCTTAGCAAGCACAACTCCACTCACTTCTGTCCCTTAACATGCACGGATTTCTGGCATACTGCTAGTGTCTTCCATAGTGAAGACTGATGCAAAATACTTATGATGTTTGTCGGCCATTTCCTAGTTCCCCATTACTCCAGCGTCATTTTCCAGTGACCTGATATCCACCCTTGCCTCTCTTCAAGTCTCTATATACCTGAAGAACTTCTTGTATCCCCTTTTACATTATTGGCAAGCTTACCTTAATATTTCATCTTTTCTCTCTTTGTGGCTTTTTACTTGCGTTCTGTTGATTTTTAAAAGGTTCCCAATCCCCTAACTTCCCACGAGTTTTTGCTATATTATATGCTCTCTCTTTTGCTTTTATGCTGTCATTCACTTCCCTTGTCAGACACGGTTGCCTCAAACTCCCCTAGAACACTTCTTCATCTTTGGTGTGCACCTATCCTGTGCCTTCTGAATTGCTCCCAGAAGCTGCAGCAATTGCTGTTCTGCTATGATCACTGATGCACCCTCCCAATCAACTTTGGCCAGCTCCTCTCTCATTCCCTCACTCTACAGTAATACTGATAGGACTTTATCTTCTCTCTTTCCAACGACAGGGTAAATTCTATCATATTATGATCAATGCCTCCTAAAGGTTAATTTAGCAGGTTCCCTATTAACTGTTATATTGATAATCCCATGACTGTCATAACATTGCCATTTTAACAAGCCTTTTCTATCTCCCATTATCACTGATATCTCACATCCTGGCTGCTGTTCAGAGGCCTCTATATAATTCCCGTCAGGTTCTTTTTACCCTTGCAGTTTCTTAACTCTACCCACAAGGTTTCTACATCTTCCAAACCTATGTCACCTCTTTTTAAGAATTTGATTTCAACTTTTAGCAACAATCACCTCACACCCTCTGCCTACCTGCCCATTCTTTCAATACAATGAGTATCCTTGGATGTTAAGCTACCGACTATGATCTTCTTCAGCCATGACTCAGCGATGCCCACAAAATCATTTCTGATGATCTCCAACTGTGCTACAAGATCATTTATCTTATACATACACTGTGTGCATTTAAATACACCTTCAGTCCTGTATTCATCTCCCTTTCTGACCTTGTCCGCATGCTACACTTCCAGTCATCCCACTGACAACAATTTTGTCCAATCATCTGCCTGTGTTTCCTCTCAGTTTCATTACACACTGCATCAACGTGTATACCAACTGCTCCATCCTCAGCTCTATCATTCCAGTTCTCATCCCCCTGCAAATTATTTTAAACCCTCCCCAACAGCTCCAGCAAACACACCCACAAGGATATCAATCCCCTCAGTTTTGGATGTAGTCTCTCCTTTTTGTACAGGCCATATCTTTCCCAGAAGAGTCACAAAGGAATCTGAAACCTTGGCCCATGCTCCGTTTCCTCAGCCATTCATTCATTTGTACTATCATCCTATTCCTACACTGACCAGCACGCGGCACTGGGAGTAATCCAGAGATTACTACCTTGGAGGTCTTGCTTTCAGCCTCTTCTCTAACTCCCTATACTCACTGCGCAGGACCTCATCCTCCTTTCTGCCCATGTCATTGGTACCAACGTGAACCACCATGTCTAGCTGCTCATCCTCCCTCCAGAGAACCCTCTGCAGCTGCCCGGAGACATCCTGAATCCTAGAACCTGGGAGACAATACACTTTCTTAATATAGAAACATAGAAAACCTTCAGCACAATACAGGCCCTTCAGCCCACAAAGTTGTGCCGAACACATCCTTACCATAGAAATTACTGAACTTAGCCATAGCCCTCTATTTTTCTAAACTCTATGTACCTGTCCAAAAGTCTCTTAAAAGACCCTATTGTATTCGCCTCCACCACCGTTGCCGGCAGCCCATTCCATGCACTCACCACTCTGAGTAAAAAAACTTACCCCTGACATCTCCCCTGTACCTACTCCCTAGCATCTTAAACCTGTGCCCTCTTGTGGCAACCATTTTATCCCTGGGGAAAAGCTTCTGACGATGCACACAAGCATTGCCTATCATCTTATACACCTCTCATCCTCTATCCTCCAAGGAGAAAAGGCTGAGTTCACTCAACCTGATTTCATAATGCATTCTCCCCAATCCAGGCAACATCCTTGTAAATCTCCTCTGCACCCTTTCTATGCTTTCCATATCCTTCCTGTAGTGAGGCTACCAGAACTGAACAGAGTACTTCAAGTGGGGTCTGACCAGGGTCCTATGTAGCTGCAACATTATTTCTCGGCTCCTAAATTCAATTCCATGATTGATGAAGGCCAATACACTGTATGCTTTCTTAACCACAGAGTCAACCTGCGCAGTTGCTTTGAGCGTCCTATGGACTCGGACCTCAAGATCCCTCTGATCCTCCACACTGCCAAGAGTCTCACCATTAATACTATATTCTGTCATCATATTTGACGTACCAAAATGAACCATCTCACACTTATCTGGGTTGAACTCCATCTGCCACTTCGCAGCCCAGTTTTGTGTCCTATCAGTGTCCCACTGCAACCTCTGACAGCCCTCCACACTGTCCACAACACCTCCAAACTTTGTGTCAAGAGAAAACTTACTAACCCATCCCTCCACTTCCTCATCCAGGTCATTTATAAAAATCACAAAGAGTAAGGGTCCCAGAACAGATCCCTGAGGCACACCACTGATCACTGATCTCCATGCAGAATATGACCCATCTACAACTACTCTTTGCCTTCTGTGGGCAAGCCAGTTCTGGATCCACAAAGCAATGTCTCCTTGGATCCCATGCCTTCTTACTTTCTCAATAAGCCTTGCATAGGGTACCTTATCAAATGCCTTGCTGAAATCCATATACACTACATTTCCTGCTCTTCCTTCATCAATGTGTTTAGTTATATCCTCAAAAAATTCAATCAGGCTCGTAAGGCACGACCTATCCTTAACAAAGCCATGCTGACTATTCCTAATTATACCTCTCCAAATGTTCATAAATCCTGCCACTCAGGATCTTCTCCATCAATTTACCAACCACTGAAGTAAGACTCACTGGTCTATAATTTCCTGGGCTATCTCTACTCCCTTTCTTGAATAAAGGAAAAACATCCACAACTCTCCAAACCTCTGGAACCTCTCCCATCCACATTAATGATGCAAAGATCATCGCCAGAGGCTCATCAATCTCCTCTCTCGCCTCCCACAGTAGCCTAGGGTACATCTCATCTGGTTCTGGCTACTTATCCAATTCAATGCTTTCCAAAAGCTCCAGCACATCCTCTTTCTTACTATCTACATGTTCAAGCTTTTCAGTCCGCTGCAAGTCATCACTACAATTACCAAGATCCTTTTCCATAGTGAATACTGAAGTAAAGTATTCATTACTGCTATTTCCTCCAGTTCCATACACACATTCCCACTGTCACATTTGATAGGTCCTATTCTTTCACATCTTATTCTCTTGCTCTTTACATACTTATAGAATGCCTTGGGGTTTTCCTTAATCCTGTCCAGCAAGGCCTTCTCATGGCCCCTTCTGGCTCTCCTAATTTCCTTCTTAAGCTCCTTCCTGTTAGCCTTGTAATCTTCTAGATCTCTAATATTACCTAGCTTTCTGAACCTTTCGTAAGCTTTTCTTTTCTTCTTGACTAGATTTATTACAGCCTTTGTATACCACGGTTCCTGTACCCTACCATAACTTCCCTGTCTCATTGGAACTTGCCTTTGCAGAACTCCACACAAATATCTCCTGAACATTTGCCACATTTCTTCCGTACTTTTCCCTGGCTTCCCTTTCACAGCCACAGAACGTCCTGTCCGTTTCTCTCATTATTGAGTCTCCTGTCACGATCACTCTGCCTGACTTTACCCGTCCCTGCTAATCCTCAGAGCTGACTACAACGTCACTGCCGCTGCTGTGCCATGATGGGTCATCCCCACCCCCAGCAGCATCCAAAGGAGGTATACTTGCTGCTGAGGGGAATGGCCACAGGGGAACCCTGTGCTGACTGCTGGATGGGCAACCATAACCATATGAAGCCTGCACTCTGGGGTGACTATCTCCATAAGAGTCTCTTCTATGAGGTTTCCAGCCTCCTGGATGGTCTGAGTACATGCAGCTCCTGCTCTAGTTCCTTCTCTTTGTCAGTCAGGAGCTGAAATTGTGTGCAATTTCCACAGATATAGTCATCAGTGAGATAGTTAGGTTCGCACATCTTATAGGAGGAACATTCCACTGCCTTAACAACCATCCTGCCTACTCTTATTAAAGCTTGGGCTTAACCTAAACCTGTCAAGCCAAAGCCTAGCCACCCAATCACTTGCCCACCCCAACAATGGTTTTCTGCTTACACTTCACCTTCTTTTTATTGGCAATTGCCAAATGCTTAATAGATGGTTATGATTGCAATCTGCCAAAAATTTCTGAAGGTTCCCAAGCTCTTTTTAAACTTTGCTTTGCCTCAGAAACAAACGGCTGCTCGTGATGATTGCGTCCCACTGAGAAAATGTTGCTGTCTGTTGTTCAAGAAAGGCCCTATGAATGAGCAGGGGAATTACTGGCCAGTGAGCCTGACATCAGTCATGGTTCAGCTACTGGAATGTATTCTAAGAGACTGGATATATAAGTATTTGAATAGATAGGGATCTGATTAAGGATAGTCAACAATTGCTTTGTGTGTGATAGGTCGTGGCTAACCAATTTTATAGAGTTTCTCGAAGAGGTTACCAGGAAAGCTGATGAAGGTAAGGCAGTGGATGTTGTCTAAAGAACTTTAGCAAGGTCCCACATGGGAGGCTGTTCAAGAAGATTCAGTCACTTGGCATTCAGAATGAGGTAGTAAATTGGATTCAACATTGGCTTTGTGAGAGAAGCCAAATAATGGTAGTAGATGGTTGCCTCTCTTACTGGAGGCCTGAGACTAATGTTTTTCTGCAAGGATCATTGCCGGATCTGTTGTTGCTTATCATCCATATTAATGATCTGGATAATGTGGTTAAGCAAATATATGGATGACACCAAGATTGATGGTGTAGTGGTCGGCTCGCAGTGAGGTTTGGACCAGCAGGAAGAATGATCTGAAAAATGTCAGATGAAATGTAAAGCATATAACTACAAGGTGTTTCACTATGGGAGTACAAACCAGGGTAGAACTTGCACAGTACAGGATAGGGACAGAACAGAGGGATCTGGGAATATAGAGTGGTAAAGATAGGGTAAATGGGAGCAGGCTTCTTCCACTCAGGTTGGATAAGACTAGACCTAGAAGTTGTGGGTTAAGGGTGAAGGGCAAAATGCTTCAGGGAAACATGAGGTGGAACTTGTTCACTGGGATGTTGGTGAGAATGTGGAATGTGGATGTGGTGAATTACAGGCTTGATTTCACCATTTAAGTTTGGATAAGTATATGGTGCTGAAGAAGGTGTAAGTGTTGAGGGAGAGGGAAGTGTTGATGGAGGGGGGAATTGTTGAGGGAGGGGAAGTGCTGGGAAGGTGTTGAGGTGGGAAATGTTAAGAGAGGGGAGGGATATTGAAGGACAAGAGGTTTGTTGAGGGATGGGAGGGAAATCAGTTTGCTGAAATTGTTGAATTCAGTATCAGTTTAGAAGACTGCAATTTGCAAAATGAAGGTTGTTGGTAAATCTTCTAGTTAGCCTCACTGGAACAGTGTGGGTCATAGAAGATGTGTTTATTTGGAACTACGGGGCAGTTGTGTGGACATTTTCCCCACATTAGGCAGGACAGAGAGAGACAGACAAATTGAGGTCAGCCCACCAGCAGTGAGTCCCAGGACGTACGTATTTATATCATGTCACCAGTCTCAGTAATGAGCTGGCTGTGATGAACTTCCTTCCTCGCTTGAATTTTATTAACACATTATTCAAAAGCTGAGTGTCAGTGAGAAATAATATTAAAACAATAACCATCTGGATTTTATTGTCTACGAAAGTGAGAAATATTAACACTTCACAGAACAGTAGTGAACCTTGTGTTAAAGCTTAAAGATAAATGGGATCAAGAAATCACTTACATAAGGTTTGAGGTAATCTATCCACCTCTCCCCTCATTAGCACCTCTCTTCTCCCTCAACACCTATCCCTTTTCTCAATACCCTCCCTCAACACCTACCTCCTTTCTCAGTACCAAACCTTTTCTCACCTCCTCCTTCATCAACAACCTCACACTCACTCAACACTACTCCCCCTCAAAATCTCCCCCTCCTACACATTCCCATTCCTCAATACCAAACTAACCCTCAACACCTCCTTCTCTCTCACTACTCGCTCCACCTTTCTCAACACATTCCTCCTTCCTCAACACCTACATTCCCCTCCCTGAACACCCTCTCGCTCATTGCATTTCCCTTTACATCAGCTTCACCCCTGTCATCAACGTTTCCTCCTCCCTTGGCCACTCAAATGCTCTCATCACTTCCTCTTCCCCTCATAACATCTTGACATCTACCCCAAACACCACACATCTCCCCTCCCTCAACACACTTCCCCTGTCCTTAACATTTCTTCTCCTTCAGCAGCCCTCTGCCTCTCTCAATACATTCAACAGCCCCTCACCATGCCTCACCTACCCTCAATATCTCCCCTATACACATAACAAGTTCCACTCCCTCACCTCCTCCTCACTCATACTTCCCTTCCTAACACTCGTACCTCCCTCAACACATCACCACTTCCCACCCCTCCATCACCTCCTCCTCACTCATACTTCCCTTCCTAACACTCGTACCTCCCTCAACACATCACCACTTCCCACCCCTCCATCACCACACCTTTACTTCCACCAACAGAATTCCCTTTCTCAGTGTCACTCAGCTCCCTCAACATATCCCCCCTTCAACAGTTTTACGCCTCCCTCTAATTCTACCCATATTCATTCTTTCCTTCCCTCAGCCCTTCTCCCACACCCTTTGCAGTTCTTCCCCTCCCTCAATACCAACATCTTCCTCAATAGTTCCTCCCTGCTCAACACCTCACACTCTCTCAACACGACATCCCCTCCTTCTCTCAACACATCTCCCACTTTCAACTGATACACATTCATAAAGTCATGGAGTTACACAGCCAAGTCAGAGATTCTTCACCCCAACTTGTCTGCGATAATCAAGGTTCCTACCTGAGAAACTACCATTTTGTCCATATCCCCCCATCCATATCCATGAACCTATTCAGATGTCTCTTAAATGCTATACTCATATCTGCCTCTAGCAATTCCTCTGGCAGATCAATACAACCCTGTGTGAAAAAGTTTGCTCTCAGGTTGTTTTTCAATTGTTCCCCTCTCCCTATAAACCTTTCCTGATGGACTCGCTAGAGCCCTGATGAAGCATCTTGGTCCAAAACATTGACTTTTTTTTTATTGCCATAGTTGCTGCCTGGCCTGCTGAGTTCCTCCAGAACTTTCTGCATTTTGCCTTGGACTTCCAGCAACATCTGCAGACTTCCTTGTGTTTGTGACCCTAAACCTTTCCCCTACTTATCACCAGCAGCTTTTCACCTTTTCAATACTGCTTGAGAGAGAGAGACATAGCACAGAGACGGAGAGAGACGGAGAGAATGATGGGGCGAGAGAGAGACAGACAGACAGAGAGAGGGGGCAAGAGAGAGAGAATGAGCAAGAAAATGGGTGGGGCAGGAGGAATGAGAGGGGTAAAAGATAAGGAGGAAGAAATAAAAGGAAACAGAAGCAAATATGAAGAGCAGAAAAGACAGACGTGACTACAGATCTTTTCCGTCCCGCCCACAATCAGTGTGCTAACCTGTAACACCTCGCTGAACTAGAGGTATAGTGTGTGTTTGTCTAACTACACTCCAACCCTACCATGCAGTTTCAGTCCCAGCTTCACCAATGCTGCAGGAGAAGGTGCTGTGCCCGCAGCGGGCCAGACCTGTTAAGAGCAGAAGGTGGGGTTACCCAAGACACCCCTCCCAGTCAGGCTCACCTTCTTGGTGTAGTCCATGGCTTTCAGAATTGAAAGGTTCAGGGTCTCCAACCCGGCCAGGACATCTTCGTAATCCCCCATGTGGGAGGCAAAGTAATCTGGAGAGAGGGAAAGCATGGCATAGATTAGCACTGTCCCACCTTCATTATCACAACCAAATGAGCTTCATCCAAAGGAAGGCATGGAGGCACAGCAAGTGGAGCTGCCCCATTACAACAGCAGGGACCCGGGCGAAATCCGCGCCTCGTGCTTCCTGTGGAGTCCCTGTGGTTGTCTCTGTTTTCAATGATGTTCCAAAGATCTGTTCAGGCTGCAGCTTAATTTTCCTCTGCAATTCCTTCGGGTGTGGGTAAAAGTCGAATCTGGGGTGGGGGGGTAGGTTGATTGGAATGTTTGGGCATCACGGTGGGGTAGTGGCCATCATAATGCAGCTACAACACCAGCACCCCAGGTTCAGGTCTGCCACAGTCTGTAAAGAATTTGTACATTCCCCCTAGACCATGTGAGTTCCCTCTGAGTGACCCGGTTTCCTCACACATTCCAGACTTGGACAGATTAGAAAACTGATTGGTCATGAGGGTGTAACTGGGAGGCACGGCTTCCTTGAGTGCAGAAGGAATAGGCCCCGCTGTTTATGGGTCCCGTGATACAGGACCTCTGGCCCTCCTAGGTTAGATCTTCACTCCCGCTAGCCACCACTCTGTACTGCAGCAGCATCAAGTCTCACACTGAACCACTGACCCCAAAACCCACCTGAGAGCTAGGGCAGGGGGTAAGGTCTGAGGTCTGTGGGGAGTATTTTCCTCAAAATAAAGGAAAATCCATGCATCAAATGTGTTTGTTGTCAATGGGTGGACACAGACAATGGCCAAAAACCCTGTTTCTCTGCTGTAACTCTCTGTGGCTCTACCCAACATCGAACACACTGAGGCTGCAACAATGAACACATAACCCGGGGACAAGAACAGGGGACCCCGTGCTCTCTCACACTCCTCACCATCTTCCCCCCTCAGCAACAGGGGACGCTGTGCTGCCTCACACTCCATCTTCCCCCTCAGGAACAGAGCACCCTGTGCTCTCTCACACTGCTCACATCCATCTTCCCCCCTCAGCACTCTCTTCCTGCACTGTCCCTAAATCCAATGGTAAACTGAATGTCTGACAATCCATCCCCTTCCTGTGTGGTGGGTTGCCCTGTGTTTTACGTGCCTTGGGTGCCCTGTTTTCCCAATGCAGGAATCTTCTCACACATGGATGTTACATGGGGATCATGTCCTGATGATTCATGGCTGAGGGATCACTACTGAGGGGCATCGGTGAGGAATCTTGGCAGAAGAGTCACAGCTGAGGGGTTACTGAGGCTTACCTTACCCCCTGCCCTGGCTCTCAGGTGGGTTTTGGGGTCAGTGGTTCAGTGTGAGACTTGATGCTGCTGCAGTACAGAGTGGTGGCTAGCGGGAGTGAAGATCTAACCTAGGAGGGCCGGAGGTCCTGTATCATGGGACCCATAAACAGCGGGGCCTATTAGCAACTGGGCCCATTGCCCGGAGGGCACATTGCAGGGTTAATCCATTTGATGTTCCGGTCATTTCTGATCTGGACGGCACTAATAGTGGGGCACACTGTGATGATAATGCACTGAATGTTGAGGACAGGAGTCCTTCTTGTAGCAAGTGGTCACTGCCTTGCATATCTGTAATATGACTCTGATGTGTCACACATACTGTCTAAGGCCAGCAGCGTGCGGATGTGGACTGCTTCATTTGTTGCAGAGGTTAAAACTGAACCTGGCCACTCTGCCACTCGGCCCTCTAGATGAAAGGAAGCTCATTGATTTGGACAGCTGAGTACAGTATGGAGTCCTGGGGAAATATTGCAGTGATATCCCGGGACTGGGATTATTGAATTCCGGCAACAAGTGTTTCCCTTTGCCTAAGATCTGACTGCAACTAAAATGGAGTGTTTTCCCCAAAAACCTTCATTACACCTACTGCTTCCCCACTGATTTAATCTAGGCAATGACCTCCAAAGGACAGACGGTTATTTATTAACTTAAATTTTTCTAAACTTGTTTCCTTAAATCTTTTCTTTTAAATATCTTAAACTTCACAGTTAAAGAACAGTAAATAATTATTACATTTTAGACTCATAGTGGTTGTGATTGTTGAAGGTCATCATCTCACAGTCATGATTGTTTTAAACAACTGTCAATATCAGAAACATTCAAGGTGTTTAACCGTTATGACAGCCAGATACGCTGGGATCGTGAGTAGATTAGATGGCAACACGCACAAACTGTTTGAGGAACTCAGCAGGCCAGGCAGCATCTACAGAAAAGAGTACAGTCAACGTCTTGGGCCGAGACCCTTCAGCAGGTCTGGAGAAAAAAAGATGAGTAGATTGAAAATTCAGGGAAGGGGAGAGAGGTGATAGGTGAAACCCAGAGGAGAAGGGTGAAGTAAATAGCTGGGATTTATTGGTGAAAGAGGTACAGAGCTGGAGAACGGGAGTCTGATAGAAGAGGACAGAAAGCCATGGAAGAAAGAAAAAGAGGGAGCAGCCCCAAAAGGAGGCTATGGGCAGACAAGAAGATAAGGTGAAAAAGAGAAAATGGGATGAGGAATGGTGAAGGAAGGGAGAGGCCATTACCAGAAGTTTGAGAAATCGACATTCATGCCACCAGGTTAGAGGCTACCCAGACGGAGTACAAGGTGTTGTTCCTCCAGCCTGAGGGTAGCCAACAGAGTGTAGGTGCTCGCCAGAAGAAGCAGGATCTCCCAGTGGCCACCCGTTTTAATTCCACTTCCCATTCCCATTCCGATATGTCAACTCACAGCCTCCTCTACTACCATGATGAGGCCACACTCAGGTTGGAGGAATAACACTTTATATTCTGTCTGGGTAGCCTCCAACCTGATGGAATGAACATCAATTTTTCGAACTTCCAGTAATGCCCCCCTCTCCTCTCCTTCACCATTCCCCACTCCCTTTTCCTTCTCTCATCTTATCTCCTTTGCCTACCCATCGCCTCCCTCTGGTGCTCCTCCCGCATGGCACATGAGCCTCAGTCTTAGGCTGGGTGCTCACTGGGAATAGGCCAGGCAGGGCCTGCTCTGCTGTGCTGACTACACTTAGCCTCGTGGTCCTCAGGGTCTTGTCACCCGTGGTCCACCAAGAGGTAGGAAGTCCCTCATGGGCTGGGGAGTTAAGGAGGTGGTCTCCTCTCCCATGACCTCCTACCATGCTAGTGGGATAAAACAAGAGAGCGGCTTGGTGCCTCAGCACCCCACAAGACCCTGCCATGAGGAAGGCAGCTGAGAGAGCAAAGGCATGTCGCTGTGCACAGCTCCAGCACAACCTACATTTTCGCCAATGGCACCACTGCTGTTGGCAGGATCACAGACGATGTCATGGAAACTCCAATGCAGAGGCTACAATGAGTGCAGATTCATCCATTGCCTGGGTACAGATCTTCACACTATTGAGGACATCTACCAGTCGATATCTCAGGAGGTGACATCCGTCGTTAAGTATTCTCATCAGCTAGGAAATGACCTTTTCTCAATCCTGCCTCCCTGGTTTCCATCTCAAAGTGCAACAACAGCTGTTTCTCCACTGCCACCATGACCTGAAAACCCTAATCCTGGCTCAGCAGATCCTTGCACTAATGTGGTAATGTCATTTTTTATTATGTCATTTAAGTTATGTTAACTTTAGATGCTGTTGGTAATGTTTGTAATGGACTGTGTTGTTGCCGTTGGTAATGTTTGTAATGGACTGTGTTGTTGCCGTTGGTAATGTTTGTAATGGACTGTGTTGTTGCCGTTGGTAATGTTTTTAATGGACCATGTTGTTGCCATTGGTAATGTTTGTAATGGGCCGTGTTGTTGCTGTTGGTAATGTTTGTAATGGACTGTAATGAGCTGCATCCAGCTGATTTTCATGGCAATATTACCCTCGGTACGTGTGCCCACAACAATAAACCTGACAACAAACTCCCTGTTGGGCACGTGAGAGTGGAGGCAGGAAGCTGTACCCAGGAGTGTTGTTCTCTGACTGCACAACCTGCTGAGAGATGGACCCCGCAGACGTAAACTGCACGCCGGGGCGATTTGACAGAGGAGACAGCAGCGTTGCTCAACTTACCACAGAGCTCCTTGGTGTCCACGTGACTGCAGCAGGGAGAGGGGAGGGAGAAACAGAGAAAGTCATTACTTCGAGCCACTTGCGCATCACATCCTGACTGACAGAGCAGGAAGTCACAACTCGGCTACAGGAGCGGGAGCACATCCCACAAGTGAAAGGCAGCAGCCACCTCACAGGCTGTTTTTTCCCTTCACAAGCACAGACAGCAGGCCGGTCTGGTGTCTCCCGAGCACCAGCCAGCACCTCGTGTCAACAGGTGCCATGTCTGCCACCGTGTTGCCATGGCTACCATGCTATTTTCGGTCAGAAGCTGCTGTAGTGGAAGGAAGATTGATTTCATCAGAGAAGATCATCCTGGGTGTGCAGCAGAACACTCCCACCCTCAGTGCAGACAGCAGTACCTTCTCTGTCGGGGATGGCCGACTCAGTTAAACTGGATCCCGTCATACGTCAGCCTGGTGTAGCTAATAGTGTAGGCCACCTGAATGGGGGGCGGGGGCGCATTTGAACAGGGTGTTATTGGTGTAGCCAAAGGAGGGACAGCTTTCAAAAGCATGTAATCTGGCCAATGGCAGAAGGCTATATGAACAGGGATGATCTCATGCTGTCAGTGGACATCAAGACGTGTCTATCTGTGGTCCAGATGAAGGGTCTGGGCCCAAAATATGAACACTCCGCTTCCCTCCAGAGACGCTGCCTTACCCGTTGAGTTGCTCCAGCCTCCGGTGTGTAATTGCACACACAACAGCCTGTTTCACTCACTCACACTGGGCCTGTTACCGAACTGACCACAACCCAGGGGACAGACATGTGACATGAGCAAGCCAAGCAACTCTGCCTCGCCGTGTTATCTGGGTCTGGAGGGAGAGCCTGTCAATGGCTGCCGAGCTTTCGTACCCCTGTTCCAAGCCCTGGATGTGTGCATTGTTTGATAGGTGAGGCAGGTAGTGGCTGCTAGGTCTTTCTGTCGGGGTCACCGCAGTCCAGCCTGAGGTTAGGGGTGGGATCAGGGTGCCAGTGTTGTTGCAGTGAACTGAAGTATCAGCAATATCTCCCTTTGCCGGATGTGTGAGTCCCACAGGCAGACGTGACTGTTACTGTCTTACTTCAATTAGTGGAGCTGGCCAAGTCAGTGTAGATGAAATATACTACACACACACACACACACACACACACACACATATATATACTACACACACACACACACACACACACACACACACACACACACACACACACACATATATATACACACACACATACATACACACACACACACATACACACACACACACACACACACATATATATACACACACACACACACACACACACACACACATACACACACACACACACACACACACACACACACACACACATATATATATATACACAGACACACACATACATACACACAGAAACATACACACACTCATTCACACACACAGGGTGATTGATAAGTTCGTGGCCTAAGGTAGAAGGAGATGAGTTATTAGCTTCAAACTTTCTGCATTTTCACTCAAAGAGTTGAACTGCACGAGCATGTAGCGAGAGCTGTATAACTCATCTCCTTCTACCGTCACGAACTTATCAATCACCCCTGCTGTGGACCACTTGGAAATGAGTTATACAGCTCTTGTTACATGCACATGCAGTTCAACTCTTTGAGTGATAATGCAGAAAGTTTGAAGTTAATAACTCATCTCCTTCTACCTTAGGCCACGAACTTATCAATCACCCCTGCTACGAACCACTTCTACGAAGAAGGGATCCGTATGCTCCACGACCGCTGGACTAAGTGTGTACATGTAGGAGGGGACTGTGTTGAAAAGTAAATGTGCTAGGATTTCTAAAATTGACCCCTTCTACCTTAGGCCACGAACTGATCAATCATCCCTCCTATAGATGACAGTTATGACAGAAGGTATGCTTTCTGCCAATGGGCTATTTTCCCCGTGACTTCCACTGATTGCACCAGTACAACCCAATGTGAAAGGCGGTGCAATTCCTTAGCCTATGTTTGAACCACGAATTAAAACTAAGAATCAGAGAACATGCTAATGGAGATGAGGCATCACTTGATAGCTCTGAAAATGACGCTTTCTGTTACTTAGCTGATGATTACTGCATCCAGCGCCCTCAGCCACTTCTTAACAGTGTATGGAGTATACTACCTAGGAAAAGTCTCTGGTTGTCCACTCGATCTGTGCCTCTTATCATTGTGCACATCTCTATGAAGTCACCTCTCATCCTCATTCGCTCCAAAGGAAAAACCCTAGCTTCATCAAACTATCCTCATACGACATGCTCTCTAATCCTGGAATCATCCTGGGCAATCTCTGCACCCTCTCTAAAGTTTCCACATCTTTCTGATAATGAAGCGACTAGAATTGACCAGTGTGGCTGAACTAGGGTTTTATAGAGCTGCAACACTAACTTATGTCTCTTGAAATCAATCCCCCATCAGCCAACAGATCATACACCTTCTTAATCACCCTGACAATTTGCACAGCCCTGAGGGATCTGCCATTAATCACTGTGTTAATTTGCACTGTGACCCTGAGGGATCTGCCATTAATCACTCTGTCAATTTGCACTGTGACCCTGAGGGATCTGTCAATTAATCACTGCCAATTTGCACTGTGACCCTGAGGGATCTGTCCATTAATCACCCTGTCAATTTGCACTGTGACCCTGAGGGATCTGTTGATTAATCACCCTGTCAATTTGCACTGTGACCCTGAGGGATCTGTCCATTAATCACTGCCAATTTGCACTGTGACCCTGAGGGATCTGTCCATTAATCACCCTGTCAATTTGCACTGTGACCCTGAGGGATCTGTCAATTAATCACTGCCAATTTGCACTGTGACCCTGAGGGATCTGTCCATTAATCACTCTGTCAATTTGCACTGTGATCCTGAGGGATCTGTCGATTAATCACCCTGTCAATTTGCACTGTGACCCTGAGGGATCTGTCCATTAATGACTCTGTCAATTTGCTCTGTGACCCTGAGGGATCTGTCCATTAATCACTCTGTCAATTTGCACTGTGATCCTGAGGGATCTGTCGATTAATCACCCTGTCAATTTGCACTGTGACCCTGAGGGATCTGTCCATTAATGACTCTGTCAATTTGCTCTGTGACCCTGAGGGATCTGTCCATTAATCACCCTGCCAATTTGCACTGTGACCCTGAGTGATCTGTCGATTAATCACCCTGTCAATTTGCACTGTGACCCTGAGGGATCTGTCCATTAATGACTCTGTCAATTTGCTCTGTGACCCTGAGGGATCTGTCCATTAATCACCCTGCCAATTTGCACTGTGACCCTGAGGGATCTGTCAATTAATCACTGCCAATTTGCACTGTGACCCTGAGGGATCTGTCCATTAATCACCCTGTCAATTTGCACTGTGACCCTGAGGGATCTGTCCATTAATCACTGCCAATTTGCACTGTGACCCTGAGTGATCTGTCCATTAATCACCCTGTCAATTTGCACTGTGACCCTGAGTGATCTGTCCATTAATCACCCTGTCAATTTGCACTGTGACCCTGAGTGATTTGTCCATTAATCACCCTGTCAATTTGCACTGTGACCCTGAGAGTGCAGTTACTATTACAAGGGAGAAGGTGCTCAAAAAGCTAAGAGACCAGAAAGTACACAAGTCACCCAGGCCAGATGAACTGCTCCCGAGGTTTCTGAAAGAGGTAGCGTTAGAGATTGTGGCAGCATTAGAAATGATCTTTCAGAAATCATTGGACTCTGGCCAGAGGCCTGGAGAATTGCAAATGTCAGCCCACTCTTTAAGAAAGGAGGGAGGCAGCAGAAAGGAAATTATAGACCAGTTAGTCTGATCTCAGCTTTTGGGAAGATGTTAGAGTCTAGTGTTAAGGACGAAGTGATGGAGTATTTGATTATACAGGTAAAGATAGGACAAAGTCAGCATGGTTTCCTTAAGGAAAATCGTGCCTGACAAATCTGTTGGAATTCTTTAAGGAAATTACTAATGGGATAAATAAAGAGGATGCAGTGGATGTTATATATTTGGACTTTCAGAAGGCCTGTAACAAGATGTCACACATGAGGCTCCTTACCAAGTTAAGAGCCCGTGGTATTACAGGAAAGTTAATAACATGGTTAGAGCATTGGCTGTTTGGAAGAAGGCAGTGAGTGGGATTAAAAGAATCCTTGTCTGGTTGGGCACTAGTGACTAGTGGTGTTCTGCAGGGGTCGGTGTTGGAACCACTTCTTTTTGTGCTGTATATAAATGATTTAGATGATGAAATAGATGGCTTTGTTGCCAAGTTTGCAGATGATACCAAAACTGGGGAGGGGCAGGTAGTGTTGAGGAAACAGGTAAGATGCAGGAGGGCTTAGACAGATTAAGAGAATGGACAAGAAAGTGGCAAATGAAATATAATGTTGGAAAATGAATGGTCTTGCATTTTGGTAATAGAAATAAATGTGCAGACTATTATCTAAATGGGGAGAAAATCCAAAAATCTGAGATGCAAAGGGACTTGGGAGTCCTTGTGCAGAACACCCTAAAGATTAACTTGCAGGTTGAGTCGGTAGTGGGGAAGGCAAATGCCATGTTAGCATTCATTTCAAGAGGTCTAGAATACAAGAGCAGGGATGTGATGTTGAGACTTTATAAGGCACTGGTGAGGCCTCACCTTGAGTATTGTGAACAGTTTTGGGCCCCTCATCTTAGAAAAGATGTGCTGGCATTGGAGAGGGTCCAGAGGAGGTTCACAAGGATGTTTCCAGGAATGAAAGGGATATCAAATAAGGAATGTTTGATGGCTCTGGGTCTGTACTCGCTGGAATTTAGAGAGATGAGGGGGATCTCATTGAAACCTCTTGAATGTTGAAAGGCCTAGACAGAGTAGATGTGGAAAGGATGTTTCCCATGGTGGGAGAGTCTAGGACAAGAGAGCACAGCCTCAGGATAGAGGGGCTTCCATTCAAAGCAGAGATGCAGAGAAATTTCTTTAGCCAGAGGGTGGTGAATTTGTGGAATTTGTTGCCACATGCAGCTGTGGAGGACAGGCCGTTGGGTGTATTAAAGGCAGAGATTGATTGGACATGGTGTCCAAGGTTACGGGGTGAAGGCCAGGAACTGGGGTTGAGGAGGAGAGAAAAAGGATCAGCCATGATTGAATGACAGAACAGACTCGATGGGCCAGATGGCCTAATTCTGCTCCTATGCATTATGGTCTTGTGGCCATAAACTCTGTACAGAGAACTACTTTTTCACAACTCACTTCACACTACAGATCTCCAAGGTTGGCCATTCACCTGTCGTTGCTCCTGACTCGTTCGTGCTCTGGTTGTTAGGCAAGGATTGGTTCCCCTGGCTAATCAGCACTGAAAGAGCTGACAGCCATGAGCTTAGAGAGTGTAACTGAGTACAATTCGTGACAGCCCAAAGCCCTGCTCACTTGTCCCATTTCGAACTGCTGGAGAGGTCCTGAGTTTCAGCCTTCAGAATGATGTGAAATTCTCCCAACTCCTCCTCCCTCCTCGCTCCCTTAACTGGTTTCATTATTCACCTTTCTGTCCTTTCACCTTTTAGCTTCTGCCTCTCCCTTTCTCTTTATTTAACTATTTGCCCCCTTTTGTACTCATTCCCCACCTGTCCCTACTCATTACTCAGCTCCTGTCTCCCAACACCATCTCTCCCTCTCCATCCACCTGGCCCCATCATCCCCACTGGCTCCACCTATCACCTACCTACCCTCGTCTCACTGTTACCCCTCAACAAATTCCACTGGCTACCTCCTCAGTCCTGAGGAAGGGTACCCACCCCAAACTTTAACATCCCTCTGCATCCACAGATGCTGTCTGACCTGCAGAATCCTCTGGAGGATTGATTTTCTTTTAATGAAATGAGGTAAGATGTCATGGTGTGATCAGAATTGATCATTCCTGGAAACACTGCAATGGACAGTGTTGGAGCACAGGGCAACGCCAGACAGGTTTATAATTGATGTTGTAGTCAAAACTCACTAAAATTCAAACTGTATGGAGAAAATTTACCAGGATATTTTCGGGACCTGAGGGCCTGAATTGCAGGGAATGTTTGAATAAGTTAGGACTCTATTGCCTGGAGCGCAGGAGAATGCAGGCAGATTTGATCGAGGTTTACCAAATCATCAGCAGTATAGGTAGGATTAATGCTAGCAGGATTTTTCCACTGAGGAAAAATTAAGACTAGAACTGCCTGAGTTGCAGGGAATGTTTGAATAAGTTAGGACTCTATTGCCTGGAGCGCAGGAGAATGCAGGCAGATTTGATCGAGGTTTACCAAATCATCAACAGCATAGGTAGGGTTAATGCTAGCAGGATTTTTCCACTGAGGAAAAATTAAGACTAGAACTAGAGGTCATAGGTTGAGGGTGAAAGCTGAAATATTAAGGGGAATGTCTTCACTCAGAGGGTGGTGAGAGTGGGGAACGAGCTGCCAGCACAAGCGATGGCTGCAGGTTTGATTTCAACATTTAAGAGAAATTTGAATCAGTGTTTAGACAGGAAGGGGAATGAGGGCTATGGTCCAGCTGCAAGTCAATGGGACTAGGCAGAATACAGAATAATATTTCGGCACAGACTAGATGGGCCAAAGGGCCTACTTCTGGCTGTAGTGTTGTCTGACTCTATAACACTATCCTCAGGCAGTTCCTCGGACCTGCCATAAAATCAGACAGGTTGATAGAGCACAGAGCCCAGGAAACACAGTGGAGTGTGGACAAGCTATCACTGGGTGGAGGGTATCCTGTGGATCAGACTGGCCTTCAGAAGGCCAAGGAGAATTCCCCTACTGACACCGCTGCCAAACAGCCCAAAACAAGTTCACAATCACAATCCAGTATGTGATCTTGCTGTGTACTCAGCAGCTGCACCCATTCCAGGATTACTTTAGCAACTTTCTGACATAATCAAAGCTGCTATTGCTACAATGGATCTGCAGCAGATGCTATCTCAATGGCTCTTCACATAGCCCGAAAGCATCGGGACAATACAAACACCTTTGTCAGGATGCTGCTTGTTGACTATAGCTCAGCATTTAACACCATCATTCCCACAGTCCTGATTGATAAGCTACAGAACTTTGCAACTGAATCCTCGAACTGCTTACCAGAAGACAACAATCTGTGTGAATTGGTAATAACATCTCCTCCTCGCTGACGATCAACACTGGTGCACCTCCGGGGTGTGTGCTTAGCCCACTGCTCTACTCTCTATATACACATGACTGCGTGGCTAGGCATGGTTCAAATACCATCTATAAATTTGCTGACGATACAACCATTGTTGGCAGAATCTCAGATGGTGACGAGAGGGCGTACAGGAGTGAGATTTGCCAACTAGTGGAGTGGTGTCACAGCAACAACCTGGTACTCAACGTCAGTAAGACCAAAGAGCTGATTATGAACTTTGAATTGAATTGACTTTATTTCTTACATACTTTACATACATGAGGAGTAAAAATTGTTACATTACGTCTCTGTCTGAAGGTGTAATGTGAAATTTATAGTAACTTGTAATAAATAGTATGTACAACAGGATAGTCAATATAGCATAGAAATATAATTGTATCAGTGTGAATTAATCATTCCGATGGCCTGGTGGAAGAAGCTGTCCCGGAACCTGATGGGCCTGGCTTTTATGCTGTGGTACTGTTACCCGGAGGGCAGCAGCTAGAATAGTTTGTGGTTGGGGTGACTCGGTTCCCCAGTGATCCATCGGGCCCATTTTACACAGCTGTCTCTGTAAATATTCTTGGGATGTGGGGACCCAGACCAAACTTCAACAGTCTGAGGTGAAGGAGACACTGCTGTGGCTGATTTAATCTAATCTAATCTATTTCGTTAGGATTTTGAGGCGATTTGGTTTGTCACCTGAAACACTCAAAACCTTCTGCAGATGTACCATGGTGCGTGGGGAGCATCTACTGCACAGGATCAAAAGAAGCTACAGAAAGTTGTGAAATTAGTCATCTCTGTTTTGGGTACTAGTCTCCGTAGAATCCACAACATCTTCAAGGAACGGTGCCTCAGAAAGGAAGCATCTATTATTAAAGACCTCCATCACTCAGGACATGCCCTCTTCTCATTGCTACCATCAGGTAGGAGGTACAGAAGCCTGAAGGTACACACTCAGTGATTCAGGAACAGCTTCTTCCCCCTGCCATCTGATTCCCAAATGGACATTGAACCCTTAAACAGTACCTCATTTTTTAATATTATTTGTTTTTGCACTATTTTTAATTAATCTATTGAATATACATTTGTATACCTACTGCAATTGATTTACTTTTTTTCTGTATTATCATGTATTGAATTGTACTGCTGCTGCTAAGTTAAAACATTTCACAACACATGCTGGTGATATTAAGCCTGATTCTGTTGTGACTTTTCACCCTGAGGGAGGATTTGGATCTTTGTACAATTTATGGAAGGCGTAGATGAGTTTTAAAAATGTCTGCCTTGAATCTACTCTCATCAGCTCTGTGTATCGTTAATGTATATTGTCACCCAGAATGTCGGATTCAACATCCTCCCTTGGCCCCCTTTGGGGTTTCCTGGGTTGTCCCCATCTCAGAATGTGCCGACCACTTACAAAATGTTCACATTCAGCACAACTATTTGCTGAGACATCGGACTAGTTCATGGACGTTGGACTTTGGACTAGTTCATGGACGTTAGACATCTGACTAGATCATCCTTGGTGCTGAAGTCAGCTGAAGAGTCTTCCCCTCAAAGAAGCCGTTACCTTACCGGTGGCGGTAGTGGGGGTGGAAACGATAGGGTCTTTTAAGAGACTCCTGGATGGACACATGGAGCTTAGAAAAATAGAGGGCTATGCGTAAGCCTAGGTAGATCTAAGGTAAAGACATGTTCGGCACAGCTTTGTGGGCCGAAGGGCCTGTATGGTGCTGCAGGTTTTCTATGTTCAATGTAAACTGGCCATCCACAGCCTGACATGAATCACTCAGGATAACAATGTTGATCAGTGTCAATGTACCTGAACTGTGATGATGGAGCTGTGTTCAGTCCTGCTGCTGTTGAAACTGTCCATCCAGCTTTTCTTGATCTCCCTCTACAGTAAAGCCCACATCCCCCTCATTCCTGCCCACCGTGGTACTGCAACCTACTGTTGGACACTCCTTTTACACTGTGTCAGGCTGTCCTCCAGTTCTACCCTCTGTCTTCTCACGTTCCCTGCAGCCTAAACACCATGGCTCCCTGTACTGCACACCCCATTTCATACCTCAACCCTCAGTAGCACCCTGTGCCCCCCTCCCCCCCCCGCAAACACACACAATTCACCCGCCCAGACTCCAGCCTGGTTCCTAATATGTGCTGACCTATCATACACTTGAACAAACACACCAGTATGTTGTTAGTCAGTAACTGCTTCACTGCCATCCAATCAGTAGCAGTGTAATGACGTTTGGCACAGGGACAGACAAGTTTCCAAGCCAAACTTTCAGACAAAGGACCCTGAAACACAGCAAAGAGCTTCCCAACAGGTTGAAGAAGGCTCCCTGCCAAAAATACCCCCAACACCTCCAGGCAGGAGGGCAGAGAGGGTCTGAGGTTAGGCTCAGAGCTGCTGTTAGGATAACCTCAGCTCCTGGAGACCTTGGCCTTAGTACAGAGGTAAGACTTTGGCTCGGCGCATGCCATCTGCCTCAAAATCTCACCAGTCTAACCGAGGTGCATTGGGGAGGCGGGGGTCAGAATCCCAGAAGGTTTTACATGTTTCCCAACACCCTCAGTTCCCTTCATGTTGAACAGGTGAGACAGAGGTTGGAGGGACTGTCTTACTTGGTCTTGTCCAGATCGATCGTGTGGAAGAGGTTTTCCAGTTCTTCTTCGTTGAGGGTCCCATCAGAAAAAAAGGCCCGGAATTCATCCAAGGACAACTTGCCATCATCTGGAAGGCAAAGGCGGAAGATGTTTCAGTCCATCTCGGCAGGTAATAGACCCCAGACTCAGACCACATTCTGCACATAACACCGCACAATCACACCCCTCACACTTGCAATCTGCAGTTCAGCCAGAAACCCAGACGCTGTCAAACACATCCCTCAACCAAGGAGAAAGTGCAGAGGCACGTAGAGCCGCCACCTCAGCACCAGAAATCCAGGTTTGGTGCTGCCTGGGTGGAGTTTGCATGCTCTCTCACTAACCAGGTGGGCTCCAGCTGCCTTCCACATCTCAAAAACCTGTGGGTTGGTGGATTAACTGAGCAAATCGATAGCCTCTTTCACATGCAGGTGCTGGGAGGTGATGGGAATATGGGGAGATGGGGAAAAATGGGACTAAAGTGGTATTGGATAATGGCTGGATGATGACGAGCACGGTTCAGCCTGTTTGCTTGCTGTACAATGACTGTGGCTCCAGAACATTCAGATACAGTACTGGAACGTAAAAATAGGAGACTCTAAAATTAGAGGGTTTAAGATGAGAGGGGAAAGTGTAAAGGACTAAGTTTTTCACACAGAGGGTGCTGTGTTTATGGAACGAGCTGCTAGGCAAAGAGGTAGACGTGATTACAAAAGACATTTGGACAGGTACCAGGATAGGAAATGTTTTGAGAGAAATGGGCCAAATGCAGGTAAATTGTTCCTGCTCTGTTGGACAACTTGGTCAGCATGGACATGATGGGCCCAAGGGCCTGTTTGGGAAGGGTGGTAGTGCACATGCTCCATCCTACAGTACTGGTGCTGAGGTTGAAATGGTTGAGTGCTTGAAGTTCCTAGAAGCATGGCCAGGTCCAACCATGTTGATGCTTTGGCCAAGAATGTGAATCACTGCCCCCAATTCCTCAAGAGGTGAAAGAAATTGGGCATGTCCTGGTTGACCACACTGATTTCTGTATCTGCACCATAGAAGCATTCTATCTGGATGCATAACAGCTTATTTTACATTAATCTTTTATCCAGATGAACACTGTGGTTTGCTATGACAACAGCTCTGACCAAGACTGCACTTTGGTTCCAGTAATCATAACACCATTAGTTTCAATTTGATCATGGACAAGGATAGATCTGGTCCTAGGGTTGAGGTTCTGAACTGGAAGAAGGCCAAATTTGAAGAAATGAGAAAGAATCTAAAAATCGTGGATTGGGATAGGTTGTTCTCTGGCAAAGATGTGATTGGTAGGTGGGAAGCCTTCAAAGGGGAAATTTTGAGAGCGCAGAGTTTGTATGTTCCTGTCAGAATTAAAGGCAAATAGAATAGGAATAAGGAACCTTGGTTCTCAAGGGATATTGCAACTCTGATAAAGAAGAAGAGGGAGTTGTATGAAATGTATAGGAAACAGGGGGTAAATCAGGTGCTTGAGGAGTATAAGAAGTGCAAGAAAATACTTAAGAAAGAAATCAGGAGGGCTAAAAGAAGACATGAGGTTGCCTTGGCAGTCAAAGTGAAGGATAATCCAAAGAGCTTTTACAAGTATATTAAGAGCAAAAGGATTGTAAGGGATAAAATTGGTCCTCTTGAAGATCAGAGTGGTTGGCTTTGTGCGGAACCAAAGGAAATGGGGGAGATCTTAAATAGGTTTTTTGCGTCTGTATTTACTAAGGAAGCTAGCATGAAATCTATGGAATTGAGAGAATCAAGTAGTGAGACCATGGAAACTGTACAGATTGAAAAGGAGGAGATGCTTGCTGTCTTGAGGAAAATTAAAGTGGATAAATCCCTGGGACCTGACAGAGTGTTCCCTCGGACCTTGAAGGAGACTTGTGTTGAAATTGCAGGGGCCCTAGCAGAAATATTTAAAATGTCGCTGTCTACGGGTGAAGTGTCGGAGGATTGGAAAGTGGCTCATGTTGTTCCGTTGTTTAAAAAAGGATCGAAAAGTAATCCGGGAAATTATAGGCCGGTGAGTTTAACGTCAGTAGTAGGTAAATTATTGGAGGGAGTACTAAGAGACAGAATCTACAAGCATTTGGATAGACAGGGGCTTATTAGGGAGAGTTAACATGGCTTTGTGCGTGGTAGGTCATGTTTGACTAATCTATTGGAGTTTTTCGAGGAGGTTACCAGGAAAGTGGATGAAGGGAAGGCAGTGGATATCGTCTACATGGACTTCAGTAAGGCCTTTGACAAGGTTCCGCATGGGAGGTTAGTTAGGAAAATTCAGTTGCTAGGTATACATGGAGAGGTGGTAAATTGGATTAGACATTGGCTCGATGGAAGAAGCCAGAGAGTGGTGGTAGAGAATTGCTTCTCTGAGTGGAGGCCTGTGACTAGTGGTGTGCCACAGGGATCAGTGCTGGGTCCATTGTTATTTGTCATCTATATTAATGATCTGGATGATAATGTGGTAAATTGGATCAGCAAGTTTGCTGATGATACAAAGATTGGAGGTGTAATAGATAGTGAGGAAGGTTTTCAGAGCCTGCAGAGGGACTTGGACCAGCTGGAAAAATGGGCTGAAAAATGGCAGATGGAGTTTAATACAGACAAGTGTGAGGTATTGCACGTTGGAAGGACAAACCAACGTAGAACATCCAGGGTTAATGGTAAGGCACTGAGGAGTGCAGTAGAACAGAGGGATCTGGGAATGCAGATACAAAATTCCCTAAAAGTGTCGTCACAGGTAGATAGGGTCGTAAAGAGAGCTTTTGGTACATTGGCCTTTATTAATCAAAGTATTGAGTATAAGAGCTGGAATGTTATGTTGAGGTTGTATAAGGCATTGGTGAGGCCGAATCTAGATTATTGTGTTCAGTTTTGGTCACCAAATTACAGGAAGGATATAAATAAGGTTGAAAGAGTGCAGAGAAGGTTTACAAGGATGTTGCCGGGACTTGAGAAACTCAGTTACAGAGAAAGGTTGAATAGGTTAGGACTTTATTCCCTGGAGCGTAGAAGAATGAGGGGAGATTTGATAGAGGTATATAAAATTATGATGGGTATAGGTAGAGTGAATGCAAGCAGGCTTTTTCCACTGAGGCAAGGGGAGAAAAAAAACAGAGGACATGGGTTAAGGGTAAGGGGGGAAAAGTTTAAAGGGAACATTAGTGGGGGGCTTCTTCACACAGAGAGTGGTGGGAGTATGGAATGAGCTGCCAGACGAGGTGGTAAATGTGGGTTCATTTTTAACATTTAAGAATAAATTGGACAGATACATGGATGGGAGGTGTATGGAGGGATACGGTCCGTGTGCAGGTCAGTGAGACTAGGCAGAAAATGGTTCGGCACAGCCAAGAAGGGCCAAAGGGCCTGTTTCTGTGCTGTAGTTTCTATGGTTCTATGGAAAACGCAGAGTTGTGAACACAGCTCAGCATATCACAAAAACCATCCTCCTCCTGTCATAAGGGGGCATTGGGAGCAGACCTAAATGCAAGACACAGACACTGAAGTACGAGGAACGACAAGGTTTGTTACGAAAGCAAGGACAGTCAGTAAGAAACGACGCTGGACATGGACACAGGCCCCAGACAAGACAAGGACACCAGGCCTGGGCTAGAACTAAGACTAGGAAAGCGGGACAAGGACAAGGAACTTGGAACTAGGAGCCTGGGCTTGGACTGCGGGCCAGAGACTGGACAGGGAGCCAAAACCTGGGTCTTGTCTCGGGCTTGGACTCCGGATCTAAGCGAGGACCAGACGTGTCTACAGGACTGGACGTGGCACTCCTGCACAGGATGAGGCACATGGACAGGATGAGAACACAAAGCCTTGACATGGACGGGACAAGGTTCTTGGACGTGGCTGGAACTGGATGAGGTTCTTGGACATAGCTTGGACTGGACGAGAGAACTCCAGGACTGGAGAAGGGAATCTCCAGCACCGGGTTGGGCAAGGTACTCCAGGGCAGGATGTAGCTCTTGGACTCGGCTTGGTTAGGCTCTTGGGTATGGAGCTGGGACTTCTTCTTGGAGCGCAGGGCAGGACCCTTTCTTGGACGCAGGGACAGGATGACTGCCGAGGACACTTGCTGAGGAAACTGCCGAGGTAAACTGCTGAGGGACTCCTGGACTGGACGACATCACAAAGCCTTGACTTGGACAGGACTGGAACACGGCACCTGGAACTTGGAACACAGGAACACAGAACACAGAGCCAGGATCCCTCCTTGGGAACAGGACTTAGGGCCGGGGCTTTACACAGAAACACTCACAATGCGCTGGAGGAACTTAGCAGGTCGGTATGCATCAGTTGAAAAGATTAGTCGACGAAGGGTTTTGGCCGGAAACGTCGACTAATTTTTTCAGCTGATGCTGACTGACCTGCTGAGTTCCTCCAGCGCATTGTGAGTGTTCCTTTGACAACAGCATTTGCAGATTATTTTGTGCTTTGCACAGAGTTAGGACCCCTCCTTGGGAACAGGACCTTCGCCAGGTCCCTACATTGACATAGGCACTAAATATGGGGAGACAAAGAGATAGTTCCAAACTCAACAATAGATAGTTCCTTATCTTGGCATGACAAGGCTCCGGTCTCACTCCAGCAGTTAAACTTGACAGGGATGCAGACAAGGCTTCAGAAGGAAAGGGAAGGGAACAGTCCAGCAAGGAATCCTTGGTTTAAGAGGTATTTATGTGCCAGCCCGAAATGAGAATCAGGTGCCTCAATTAAGGCACCCAATGGAACAAGGGAAAACAGGTAAACCCGGAATAAGGAATCAACAGACCGGACCATGAACCGGAATGCGGACTTCACGGACCAGATCATGACACCTCTTCTCTTCATGAATTCTGACTATATGTCCTACCACATCAGTAAAGGAGCTGACATAAAATCAAAGACCCCATCCACCCCAGACATTCTGTCTTGTCCCTTCTTCCAATCAGAGAGAAGATACTGAAATCTGAAAGCACATAACCACCAGGCTCAAGAACAGATTCTACCCCACTGTTATGACTCTTGAGTACACTGCTTGTACAATAAGATGGCGTCCTGACCTCAACATCTACCTCGTTATGACCTTGCACCTTCTGCACTTTCTCTTTAACTGTTACTCATTATTCTGCATCCTGTTACCTTTTTCCCTTGTACTACCTCAATGTACTGATATGATGAATGGATCTGTATGCAAAACAAAGATTTTCACTGTACCGATTATAAACCCAGAATTTATTTCGCATGCAGCAAGCTAACAGATTATGGACAGCAGCTGGCATTTGCGGAAGGACACTGTTTTAAATTCGGCTTCTGCAGAGTTTTGATTTTCAATGACCAGCCTGGATTCTCAGCTGACAGCCAGAATTAACTTCTCCTGGAGGTGGAATATCTTCCAGAGAGCCTCAGCTGACAAGTAAGCTGAATGCTGGTCGTGAGTTCATTGTCATCATGTCATCTAACACTTTGTTCTACACCTGGCTTCCTGTTCAGCAATCTCTACCTTGGAAGGAGAAAGGTGTCACTGTCAGCCTGATGTCTTCCTCCAGACATTAATGTTTGCAGTTCAGGGCGGTTTGGCAACTTCCCAGTCACTGCAGAAACCCTGCCCAACGTTTGTAATTGAGGACTGGTCAGGTTGGTACACCTTCCAACAGCTCTGCTGCTTGGGCGAAAGGATCAGTCACAGACTGCAACCAGCTGGTGATTCACCGGGACTGGTACTTGGTTCTCCAGCTGAGCCGGGTGGCGGAGAAATTGGTGTTTGTTTATTATTGTCACATGTGCCGAGATACAGTGAAAAGCTTGTTTTGCATATCTTCCATATTAATCAACTCATTAAGCAGTGCATTGAAATAGAACAAGGGAAATAACAGAATGCAGAAAAAAGTGTAACAGCTACAGAGAAAGTGCAGTGCAGGTAAATAATAAGGTGGAAGATTAAAAAGTGCTGATGAAGGATCTTGGCCTGAGACATCGACTGTTCATTCCCCTCCATAGAAGCTGCCTGACCTGCTTGGTTCTCTCAGCATTTTGTTCCTTCAAGCTCATAATGTGAGATTGTTAAGTCAGGTGTCCATCTCTTCATAATAACAGTCCTGTTGTACTTTCAGCCTTTTGTTCGTTGGGAGAGAGGAGAAGAGGGAGAGAGCCTGGGGAGGGTGGGTCTTTGGTTATGCCAGCTACTTTACTGAGGCAGCGAGAAGTATAGACACCACACAGTCTCAGTAGATTAACTGTGAAAGTGACACAAGAGGTACCACAATTGCTGGAAATCTTCAGCAATGCACATAAAACACTGGAGGTACTTAGCAAGCCAAGCAGCTTCTATGGAAAGGAACTCCTCAAGTTTTAAGATAGCTATGAATAAGGATAAGATTCTCGTGAGGAAGTATTAAGACCATAAGACCACAGATATAAGAGCAAAATTAAACCATTTGGCTCATTGAGTCTGCTTGGTCATTTTCCCTCTCAGCCCCAGTCTCCAGCCTTCTCCCCATATCCCTTCATGCCCTGACCAATCAAAAATCTGTCAACCTCCACCTTAAATATACATAAAGATGGCCTCCACAGCTGGCCGTGGCAATGAATTCCACAGATTCACAACTCTCTGGCTAAAGACATTCCCCCTCATCTCCATTCCCTTCTGAGTCTGTGTCCTCTGGTCTGAGACTCTCCTACCATGGGAAACATCCTCTCCACAGCCACTCTATCAAGGCCTTTCACAATTCAATAGGTTCAATGAGGTCAGCCCTCTTACTTCTGAATTCCAGTGAATACAGGCCCAGAGCCATCAGCTGATCTTCATATGACAAGCCATTAAATCCTGGAATCATTTTTGTGAACCTCCGTTGAGCCCCCTCCAGTTTCAGCACATCCCTTCTACGATAAGGGACCCAGTCCTGCTCACAATACTCCAAGTGAGGCCTCAAAAGTTTTTAATAACGTTTCAACACGACATGTTTGCTTTTACACTCCAGTCCTCTTGAAATGAATGGTAACATTGCATTTGCCTTCCCCACCACGGACTTAAACTTTAGAGAAGCCTGCACAAAGAATCCCAAGTCCCTTTGCACCTCAATTATTTTGTATTTTCTCTCCATTTAGAAAATAGCCAAACCTTTCATTTCTTCTAACCAAGTGCATGACCATACACTTCTCAACACTGTATTCCATCTGCCATTTGTTTGCCCATTCTCCTAATTTGTCTAAGTCCTTCTGTAGCCTCTCTACTTCCTCAAAATGGCCTGCCCCTCCACTTATCTTCATATCACCTGCAAACTTTGTGACAAAACCATCAATTCTATCATCTAAGTTATTAACATATAATGTAAAAAGAATCAGTCCCAACATAGACCCCTGTGGAACACCACTGGTCACCAGCAGTCAGTCAGAAAAGGCTCCCTTTATTCCCACTCCTTGCATCCTGCCAATTAGCCACTGCTAGAATCGTTCTTGTAATACCATTGGCTTGTAACTCATTAAGCAACCTCGTGTGTGGCACCTTGTCAAAGCCTTCTAAAACTCAACCAATTCTCCTTTGCCTATCCTGCTTGTTATTTCTTCAAAAGATTCCAACAAATTTGTCAGGCAAGATTTTCCCTTAAGGAAACCATGCTGAATATGGCCTATTTTATCATGTGCCTCCAAGGAAACTATAGGCCCGTTAGTCTGACCTCATCCTTAATAATCAGTTCCAACAACTTCCCAACCACTGAGGTCAGGCTAACTGGCCTATAGTTTCCTTTCTTCTGCCTCTCTCCCCTGTTGAAGAGTGAAGTAATATTTGCATTTTCCAGTCTTCCGGAATCATTCCAGAATCTAGTACTTCTTGAAAGATTATTACGAATACATCCATGATCTCTTCAGCCACCTCTTTCAGAACCCTAGGGTGTACACCATCTAGTCCAGGTGACTTATCTACCTTCAGGCCTTTCAGTTTTTGAAGAACCTTCTCTCTTATTATGGTAACTTCACACATTTCATTCCTCCTGACACCTGTAGCATCCACCAGACTGCTAGCGTCTTCCACAATGAAGACTGATGCAAAATACTTATTCAGTTCATCTGCCATTTCATTGTCCCTCATTACTACCTCTCCAGAATTGTATTCCAGCAGTCCGATATCCGCTCTCATCTCTCTTTTACACTTTATGCATCTGAAAAAACTTTTGGTATCCTCTTTAATATTATTGGCTAGCTTCCTTTCATATTCCATCTTTTCCTTCTTAATGACTTTTAGTTACCTTCGGTTAGTTTTTAAAAGATTTCCAATCCTCTAAATTCCCCTGATTTTGGCTCTATTATATGCCCTCTCTTTGTCCTTTATGTTGGCTTTGACTTCTCTTGTTAGGCACGGCTGTGTCATCTTAGCCACAGATGTGTCACTTGTGTAATGTGTTGAACAGAAAGTACAGGTCCTATTTATCCACAATTGGACTGTACCCTTCCATTGTGGCTCCTTTTCGCATCTTGTGGCACATTGGGTGGCATTTTTGCCATTTCTGTAACATTCTATTTTTTATACTCAATCTGGCATGGTTGGAAAGCATGAAGGAGCTGGCCAGTACTGGTGCCACTACACCAACAGCTGGCTACCCTTCTATACCTTGCCTATTTAGTGTAAGTGTCTGCCTGAATGCCTCTGAAGTATATCTGATTGTGGCACTTCCTCCGAAAGTATGCTCCAGATAGCAGCTGTTCTCTATGTAAAATAGCTTGTCCCTCTGATCACCTTGAAAGGTCCTTCCCCTTACCTTAAACCTCTTGTGTCAGATTTCAACTAATTCCCCAAATGGATGGCTTGACAAGATATTTGTAATAAAGCTGAAGACTGGAGAACAGAAGGTCTTAGTTTTGGAACAAGGGGTCAGCTACTGAGAATAATATACAAACTTTTATAACATTTGATCTGGTGGAGGCTTTACTTAAAACTGACTTGTACTTTTGTAATGGCTTAAAGTAGACCTGTCGTGACTTTAATGAACAACAGAGCTGGCTAACAAATGGCCATCTTGTCTATATTTCTTTTTGCCACAGTCAGTTTTATGTTCAGAACGTGTCAAGTAATTATCAATATTCCTAAATACAAAGGATTCTACAGATGCTGGAAATGCAGAGCAACACTCAAAATTCAGGAGGAACTCAGTGGGTCAGGCAAGCAACCATGGAGGGGAATAAAGAGTTAATGTTCTAGGCCGAGACTCGTCATCAGGACTGGATAGGGAGGGGGCAGAATAAAGAGTTAATGTTCTAGGCCGAGACTCGTCATCAGGACTGGATAGGGAGGGGTCAGAATAAAGAGTTAATGTTCTAGGCTGAGACTCATCATCAGGACTGGATAGGGAGGGGCAGAATAAAGAGTTAATGTTCTAGGCCGAGGAAGGTGGTGGAGGAGGAGTATAAGCTGGCAAGTGAGACTGGGTGAGGGGAGAGGGGGTGCAGTAATAAACTGAGAGGGAATGGGTGGAAGAGGTAAAGGGCTGAAGAAGACCATGGAAGAAAGGATAGGAGGAGAGGAATCAGAGGAAGGTGACGGGCAGTTGTGAAGAAGATAAGGAGTGGGAGAAGGTAACCAGAAAGAGAAATGAAAAAAGACCACTGCCAGAAGTGAGATCTCCCGGTGGCTACCCATTCGAATTCTGTTCCAAGGACGTGACTGGGGACGAACCCAAGAGCAGGACATAGGCACAGAGACAGGGTCGTGAGGCGTTAGTGCAGTCGCGGACATGGAACAGATATTCAGGAAAAACTTTACATGGAGACAAGGTTTACGTAGATTATCCAGGGAATGGTGCGGAGCTTAGAACTGACAGTCCTAAGAGATCAGGAAACGAGATTTACACACACTAGACTAGACCAGTGAACTGGCGAAGCATGACAGTGCCGCCAGGGTTCTTGTCCTCAATTTGCTGATGGAAAGCAGGTGTGCTGTGATTAATGAAAACTGGGAACAATTAGATATCA